>NC_061092.1:11687630-11690130 GCF_015104395.2 Macrobrachium nipponense | reverse complement strand
AACATTCAGGATCATATGGTTCCATCTTCTGGAATCATATGTATCTAACCTTCAGGATCATACGATTCCATCTTCCAGGATCCTATGGATCTAACATTCATAATCATACAGAGCCACCTTTCAGGATCATATGGATCTAATATTCAGTATCATACGGTTCCACCTTTCAGGATCATATGGATCTAACATTCAGGATCATACGGATCCGCCTTCTGGAATCATATGGATCTAACATTTGGGATCATATGGATCCTCCTTTCAGGATCGTATGGATCTAACATTCAGGATCGTACAGATCCGCCTTTCAGGATCTTATGGATCTAACATTCAGGATCGTACAGATCCACCTTTCAGGATCATATGGGTCTAACATTCAGGATCATATGGTTCCACCTTCTGGAATCATATGGATCTAACATTAAGGATCATACGATTCCACCTTTCAGGATCCTATGGATCTAACATTCATAATCATACAGATCCACCTTTCAGGATCATAAGGATCTAACATTCAGGATCATATCACGGATCATTAGACGCAGGCGGAAACTTCTTCTACACCGAGTGGTTCCCTTGTTTGTGTTGCCAACAGAGAGAGCTTCCTTGTTTGTGCTGTCGTTCTTTATTATTTAAGTCTCCCATGAAAAAGTGTTTCTGTTGACAAAGGTACTACTCGTCTCTCACTCCCTCTTGAGAGCAGCTCTTGTTGAGATTACTCTTTTGTTGCTCTCTTGGTGCTACAAAGCCAACAAAATTTAATATCGTTTAGATAGTTCCTCCTTTGTAAATAACGCCATTATGAAGGAAATGTTAAGAGCGCAGTGACTTTCTAGATCACTTCGTTTGTACCTGCTCGATGTGAGTAATATATGGGAGGGGGGGTAGGGAATTTTAAAATGGCTGACAATGGCGTAGTTATTTTGAGGATAGTACAAACTCTTAAAATATTTAACAAACATTCAGTGTGCACATAACTATACGCCCATCCTGCTGTATAGCTCATAAGTATGCCCCAGTAAGTCAAGCTGAATTATTAATCTTAGGGGAACAATTACACTGCATTGTATGATTAAAAAACCTAATACTTCAAAAGTGCTACAGTGATAACAAGTCGCCTCTAAGAGAATTAAACTGCTCGAGATCTTGAATGAATAATATTCTAACTATATATTGGGGTTCCTAGGGATGAGAAAAATTGTCTCATGGGTTCCTCAAAGTGCCAAAGGTTGAGAACCACTATATATATATATATATATATATATATATATATATATATATATATATATATATATATATATATATATATATATATTGGGGTTCCTAGGGATGAGAAAAATGGTCTCAGGGGTTCCTCAATGTGCCAAAGGTTGGGAGCCACTGTTCTAACATATATTGGCCGTACTCTCCAAAACCGTCTCCATAATAATGTGTGGCTTACTGCTTGGCTTGTTACCTTCGCGTCACCTTCTCCGAGATGGTAGTACCAAACATGGCGGAAGCTCCTTAGGACGGCGCTGTTAGTGCTAAATTAGATTAACATAAACCGTGCACCTGATGGCTAGGCAAGTCCCTTACGGCAATCCTGATTGGTTGCTGATAAGCCAATCACAGGACTGGAAACTCTCATTCTCTCGAGAGAGTTCACATAGGCAGGATGTATGCTCCACCTCTCCTGAGGGATACGTATTTCACCAGTATCCCTCAGGAGAGGTGGAAAATACATCCTACCTAAGTGAACTCTCTAGAGAGACTGAGAGCTTCCAGCCCTGTGATTGGCTTAGCAACAGCCAATCAGGAGCGTCGTATGATATTAGCGTTCCACCTCGGTGGTCGCGGGTTCGATTCTCGGCCATTCCATTGAGGAGTGAGAGATGTGTATTTCTGGTGATAGAAGTTCACTCTCGACGTGGTTCGGAAGTCACGTAAAGCTGTTCGTCCCGTTGCTGAATAACCACTGGTTCCATGCAACGTAAAAGCACCATACAACAACGTACAAAGTAAGGGACGGGCCTAGACATCAAATGCACGGTTGATGTGAATCTACTAAGGTACCTCGGAGTTGGTGATGTGTACTTAACAAGTCAAAGTAACACCAACTGATCTATCTGTTCTAATAAACAGCTGACATTCAGTTCTGTATACGAAGCTCTGGTATGGAGATCTGATTTCAAAATTTTTTGTATATAGCACTGAGCCTACTCATTCTGGAATGTTTGTTTGTTTGTATGGTGTTTTTACTTTGCATGAAACCAGTGGTTATTCAGCAACGGGACCAACGGCTTCACGTGACTTCCGAACCACGTCGAGAGTGATGAACTTCTATCACCAGAAATGCACATCTCTCACACCTTAATGGAGTGCCAGAGAATCGAACTCACGGCCATCGAGGTGGCAGGCCAAGACCATACCGATCACGTCACTGAGGCTCTTCATTTTGGTATGGAGTGCTGACTCAATCGCCCATCACTCTTATACGGACCAAAGACTTGTCCATTCTTAA
>NC_061092.1:11677630-11682630 GCF_015104395.2 Macrobrachium nipponense | reverse complement strand
AAGAAAACGAAAATCTAAAACTGAGACTAGTTATTAAGAATGGTGAGAAATGAGGTGACAGGGCTTTACTGGTTTATAAGACTAATTAAAGCAAGAACCTAATATTATGAAATATTCCGGATAAAATACATAAGACCAAAATTAGTACAAATCCCTTACAAAAAATTTACCATCGGGAGCTTAAAGACACGTACGAGCACGGACAAGTGGGGCCTAATGGAACCAGCATGCAACAAAACACTGGGACGGGAAACCTTGAAAATAAAAAACACGTCACTCAGCCTAGTCGGTGAATTACCCCAAGAAATAAAGATGTGAAAACTTAATAGTGGCATTTTAGAAGGTCTCAATGGCTTATCTGCTCTAAAACAGCTATGATTCGAAAGGACAAGTTATTCAACGAAACAGTAGACTAACTGAAAAAGATGTGGGGCCCTGCTGATGGACCGAACGAAGGACGAAAGAACGTCTCTTATATATTAAAGAAGATCTAGAGTAAACCTCTAGACCTTGCGTACATTAGCCTTATCGAAATATCTATATTGCAACATATGCTTTTAACACAAGTATGTCAATTTCCGTACAAGAAAATGCTATCACCTTCTAATAACGGGTATGTTCATTTCAAAACATTATTAACGTATACTACGCCCCGAACCATTATGGCAGAAACCACGAGCAATGATTGATGACTGATGCTACTTCGTGGTCTCGTGATTTAATTTCTGCATTAACTTTTAACCTACTAACGATAACAGAAAATGAACAGGAATAAAAAAAAAAAAAGATAAATAAATAACTGGACGTAAACTTTGCATTTTAAATTGTTACAATTTCGCGACATTCGCCGCCAAGACAAATTCTTGATTGAGCTACACCACCTAGCGGCCGTTGTAAGTACCACACATGCTCAAGACGTTCTGCAATCTTTAGCAACCATCCGTTATTTTCACGGTAAGTAACCAATATTTGCTTTACATTAGTACAAATATAAAGCAAGTGCGTTTTGAGACAAATACGATCACGCATAACCTCAATCTCGTCTGAAACATTGCCTAGCCGCCGTGTGCGATTTTCGGCGGCTGTCACCAAATGCCTTGCAAAACCTTGATTAAATATTGAATATTCCAGTTCTGTACTTACATTATCAACGCCAACGACGAAAGCCGAAGTTGGTTCGCGTGGGTATACGACAGTTGGGCACGGAATAAGGATAAATGAGCATTCAACACTGCACTTAATGAAAGCAAACTTAGCGTACCGAAAGAGGAACGTAAACAAATCAGAATTCTCAACGGAAAATATAGTACTTTAACGCTAGCCCCGGAACGTCCGAAGTTGCTAACCCCGAGTATTTTAAAACTTTAAACTGTCGTAGATAGTTTATGAACTACTATTTTATTAAGATGGAATTTTGTTTTATCAAGCCATGATGGAACACGTAACTGCAAACGGTTCGACAAACGTGTTCGAAGTGATGTTCGAACGTGTGAACGGGGTATTTGGTTGTCGAACATGTTTGTCAAACGGTTCGAAGGAAGTCTGTTCGGGTCTGACTTTCTTGGGCGGGGTTTCATTGTCCATAAACCGTTTGAATGTGAGAACTTAGAACGGAAATATGGAGGACAACAATGGGAAGAGGAACGAGAGGGAGCTGTTACTGCAATTCATACATACTTACAGAGATCATCCAGCCTTATGGAAAGTAAAATCAAAGGAATATTCCAATAAAATAGCCAGAAGCAAAAGGATATCAGCTCTTCAGGACATATTAAAAGAACTTGATAGTCCTTTAGAAGAACCTTGTAGAGAGCATCACATAGTCCTTTAGAAGAACCTTGTAGAGAGCATCACACGTTTCTGGTATGATTGATGATAAAGAGCTGGAGGAAATGATAGCTGAAAATTTCAGATCATTATGAGACCTGCCTGTTGCTAAACAACGTAATGTGGCACTCAGTCTTTCATGTGGAGTTATGGCCTCTCTCTTAGATGTATCTTCATACGTAATGAAAGGGTGACACGCGTCAATAGATCAATGTATGTTTCTTCATCCCTCCGCAAATAATTACGCCAGTCATCTGGCTCTAATTTCAAATCAACAAGCTAGTTGGTGTGTGAAAGTTGATCTCTTTTTAGCAACCAGTCCTTCGTCCACTTTGATCTCTTTTTTTTTCTTTCTTAGTGCCATTGCTAAGCCAATGGCAATCAAATCGTCCTGGTCGATAGGCATAAGGGAGGCGGTGGTAACTTTACTACAACGCGAGTCACAATGAGGTTTGATGTACAATTGGTGTGACTGTCTGACACATCTTCGAACCGTTTGACAAGCAGGTTCGACAACCAGGTTTGACGAACCGTTTGATCGTGTAAACCGCCCTTTATAAGATAAGAAGCCGTTAGTCCGTTACGTGAAAGGTGGCATCTGGCAATTATTTTTCATTCCCAGTGTGGTAAAATTGTAGACCATACTTTCCTCTTTTTTGCTGAAATTCAGAAAGCTTTCATAAATTTTCGGTAGTATTTAGAATGGAGGATTTTTTAGGTTATATGAAGTGTTTTAACATATTTACCCTCAAATGTTTGAAGTAAGCCCAGGTAAAGGGAAAACCGTAGGTCGAAAGGTACTTTGTTCCAAATCTTTTTACTGGCCGGGAGTCGGGACGTGTAGACAAAGATACGGAGAATTGATAATATCCCTCTGCATGATTGGTTGACAGTTGATGTTGAGACTTCCGTTTACATAGATAAAGCCAGGTGTTTGCCAGAGCGGATCAGTCGTAATTGGTATGGAATTGAAGGGGATAAGACTGACATGTGGACCTTGGGTTCAAACCCCTATGTGTTTATTGGTTATTCCTTTAGCCGAACTCTGCTTGATCGTTCTTGGTTTTATTACTGCTCTGAATAGCCAGCCATTCACTTTTACCTTAGTTTTTTTTTTTTTTCTTTGTCAATTCAGTTGTCATTTACTGAGCTACCCACTTAATACCAATGCAACGACTACTAACAATAATAATAAAACTATTATTATCATGGGCATCTGCGACGTAATCTAATGTTATTCTTGCTGACGGAAATTACATTGATTTTCCCATCTCTTGAAGTGTTCGCTAAGACGTTACAGCGCAAAAATTGCCGAGTAGGGTGCATACTAAAATCGGCATTTAAACAAAAACCGTGTTAAGAAATGGCCTATGAAACTTAACGCAATTAAAAAAAAAAAACGAAAAACTCTTACAAAAGTAAAGAAATAGGAAGTTGTTTTGAAGGAAAAAATTCAGCTGGTCAGGATCCTTTACGTAGAATTGCTGTTGAACAGCACACGCAGCAGCTGTCCATTTTGCTACAATGAGCTTGGCAAACGGTAATTACAATAATAATAGAAATTCTGGAATCGGAAAAGAAGACATAGACTTCTTAAACGGCTAATGAGAAATAGGAATGGTATTATTATTATTATTAGTTTTATTATTATTATTATTATTAAGAATGGCAGGTGATTAATGATGATAATCGTGACAGTGATACATCCATTGGTGAAATTAATTACAATAACTTTATTATAACTTACTACAATGTCTGTGGAGTGTTATTGATAACATTTTTTGTCGTAACGCCAAGTGAATATAAACCAATCAGTCTCAGTGTTGGCTTGATTGCCCATATTATTCTCCATCCTGAATCACTTCGCCAACTTAAAGCATTGGAACTGTGAATATGGAAGAACCATGATAAATTGCCAAAAAGATCTAGAATGGTTTAGTACGTCACTGCTGTATGTGGGCGGTATGCCTTAACGGATATTGGCCTACAGAGTCTCCAGTGGTAATAAATATGATATCTATATTACTCTCGCTACAATTTGACAATAACAGCCTACATTTTGAAAGTGGGTTCATTTTGATCAGTCACTGCGCATGGAACCATAACTAAACTGTTTTTTTTTTTCATCTGTCCACCCGCCTGTGGTGTTTGCGTATGGCAACACTGCTTCCCGGGCTTTAGATAGTTACGCTATGTGTAAGTTTTAGGTAAATAATAAAAGGATATCTGGGTGTACATTTCCAACTGAAAAGTGTTTTAATAATTTACTGTATGTGAATTACACCGTTAATATTCGAAATAGGATATTGTTATTATTGTTGAATGTAAGCTGAATGTAACTATCTAAAGCCCGGGACGCAGTGTTACCATACGCGAACACCACAGGCGAGTGGACAGAAGAAAAAAACCGAGTATAATACCATTATTAGCACATTTATACCATAACTAATGCGATGGTTACCACGTTTATTTTCTCATCCTAGATTTATATGATTTCTCATGTAGATGTTTTTGTTTGCTGCAGTTGCTGTACCTCCTGGACCAAGATGAGTTTACCAGGAATGGGAGCACAATTAAAGAGTTGAAAACTTGCAAGACATACGAGATTCTCCGTCCCTGTCATCCCTTCAGAGCGAAAGTCAATAAACTAAGGTAAGGTTAACAAATTTGAATTGTACTTATATTTCATATATAGATGTGTGTGCTGGTGTTTTGTTTAAGAAAATGCCGTATGGCTTAGTTACAGCTTCGGTTTATTTCGAAATAAGTAGCGATTTGGCTGATCATTGGTGGCAGGCTAGATGTTTAGGCCTATAGCAGCCGGCAAGCGGTCACAGTGCAGTCTGAGTGTTTGCACGGACAGGATTTGATTTCGACATTATAACTATAATATAATGAGCAATATCGACGTCCCACTTCATTATCCCACTAGGTAGGGTTGTTACCCCCACATCCTGCTCATGAATGTTCAAAGACGGTTGGCTTCAGAAGGTGTTAAACTTCTGAAATTTAGCAAATATTTCCGGGATGAGGTTGCTTTAACCAACCTTACTCCTTGCAACCCACCTCAATCGACCAACCTCCTGGTATAATAATTCCATTGTGCTGATTAACAGAGGCGCAAGACTTAGTGTTCATCCAGGAAAATGGTCTTCTTGTGTGTGTAAATATAT
>NC_061092.1:11662630-11670130 GCF_015104395.2 Macrobrachium nipponense | reverse complement strand
TTCCACTGCCAATAACTTGTGGAAGTGCGCTTTGCATCTTATTTTGAGTAAAAGGCTAGGTCCACTGCCAAAACAACTGTGGAAAGTGTTGCTTTTCAGTTTACTTTCGGAAAAGTGCTAGGCCCCACTGCCAATCTGTGGAAAGTGCGCTTTGTTTTAGTTCTTAATTTCAAGTAAAAGGCTTAGGTCCATGCCAATAACTGTGAGGTGCTGCTTTGCAGTCTTACTTTTGAGTAAAAGCTTAGCCCACTGCCATAAACTGTGGAGTGCTGATTTTGGCAAATTTCGTTACTTTTGAGTAAAAAAGGCTAACCCACTGGCCAATAACCTGTAAGATGCTTCTGCAATCCTTAACTTTTGAGTTAAGGCTAAGGCCCAACTGCCAATAACGTGGAAAGTGCTGCTTTGCAATCTTTACTGAGTAAAAGGCTAGGCCCACTGCCAATTTAACTTTGTAAAAAGTGCTGCTTTGCAATCTTACTGAGGTAAAAGGCTAGGCTTACTGCCAATTTTAACTGTGGAAAGTGGCTGCTTTGCAATCTTACTTTTGAGTAAAAGGCTAGGCCCACTTTGCCAATAACTGTAGAAAAGTGATGCTTTGCAATCTTACTTTTGAAAAGTAGGCTAGGTCCCACTGCCAATAACTTTGTGGAAAGTGCTCTGCTTTGTAAAGTTCTTCTTTCAGTTAATAAGGCCTAAAAGTACCCACTGCCAATAACTGTGGGAAAAGTGCTGCTTTGGCAATACTTTTGGAGTTAAAAAGGGCTAGGCCCACTGCCCAATAACTGTTGGAAAAAAGTGCTGCTTTGCAATCTTACTTTTGAGTACAAGGCTAGGTCCCACTGCCAATAATGTTGGAAAGTGCTGCTTTGCAATCTTACTTTTGAGTTAAAAGGGCGAGGTCCACTGCCAACAACTGTGGAACGTGTGATTGGCAGTCTTACTTCGAGTAAGTAACACGGCTAGGCCCCACTGCCAATAACTGTGGAAGGGCTGCTTTAGTCTTACTCAAGGTAAAAGGCTAGGTCCAAATGCCAATAAAAAAAACTGTGGAAAGTGCTGCTTTGCAGTCTTACTTTTGAGTAAAAGGCTAGGCCACGCCCAAATAACCTTTGGGAACATCATTTGGAAAGTGCTGCTTGCAATCTTAACTTTTGAGTAAAAGGCTCAAAGGCCCACTGCCAATAATGTAGGAAAATGCTTCCTTTGCACATTCTTACTTTTGAGAAAAGGCTAGGCCACTGCCAATAAACTGGTAGAAGTGCTGCCTTTGCAATCGTACTTTTGAGTAAAAGCTAGGCTAGTGCCAATAACTGTGGAAAGTTGCTGTTGCAATCTTACTTTGAGTAAGTAAAAGGCTAGGCCCACTGCAAAACGTAGAAAGTGCTGCTTTGCACATCTTACTTTTGAGTAAAAGGCTAGGCCCACTGCCAATAACTGTGGAAAGTGCTGCTTTGTAGTCTTACTTTCAAGTAAAAGGCTCGGTCCACTGCCAATAACTGTGGACGTGCTGCTTTGCAGTCTTACTTTTGAGTTAAAAGGCTAGGCCCACTGCCAATAAACTGTGGAAAGTTGCTGCTTTGCAATCTTACTTTTGAGTTAAAGGCTAGGCCACTGCCAATAACTGTAGAAAGTGCTGCTTTGCAATCTTACTTTTGAGTAAAAGGCTAGGCCTACTGCCAATAACTGCGGAAAGTGCTGCTTTGCAATCTTACTTTTGAGTAAAAGGCTAGGCCTACTGCCAATAACTCGCGGAGGAAAAGTGCTGCTTTGCAATCTTACTTCTGGAGGGTAAAAAGGCTAGAGTCCACTGCCAAAAACATGCGGAATGAGTGCTGCTTTTGCAGTCTTACTTTGAGTAAAAGCTAGGCCACTGCCAATTAACGGTGAAAGTGCTGCTTTTTAGTCTTAACTTTCAAGTAAAAGGCTAGGTCCACTGCCCAAAACTGTGGAAAAGTGTGCTTTGCCGTCTTACTTTGAGTAAAATGCTAGGCCCACTGCCCCAATAAACTGTGGAAAGTGCTTGATTTGCAATCTTACTTTGAGTAAAAGGATAGGCCCCCCCCCCCACTGCCAAATACTGTAGAAAATGCCTTCTTTGCAATCTTTACTTTTGAGTAAAAGTCTAAAGGCCCACTTGGCCTAATAACTGTAAGGGAAAATTGCTTCTTTTGCAATCTTACTTTTGAAAAAGGTAAAAGGCCTATGCTCCGAAACTTGCCAATTAACTGGGTGGCTAAAAGCCCCCCAACTGCCAATTAACTTTGGTTGGAAAAGGTGCGCTTTGCAATCTTACTTTTGAGTAAAAGGCCAGGCCCAAACCCCTGCCAATAACTTGTAGCAATAAAAGTGCTGCTTTGCAATCTACTGGTTGAGTAAAAGGCTAGGCTACTGCAATAACTGCGGAAAGTGCTGCTTTGCCATCCTACTTTTGAGTAAAAGGCTAGGCCCACTGCCAATAACTGCGGAAAGTGCTGCTTTGCAGTTTTACTTTCGAATAAAAGGCTAGGCCCACTGCCAATAACCGTGGTTGATGACCGGAAGGGCATGCGGTCGTAAAAGCCCGTTTGAAGGATGATGCCCTTGACAGAAGGCAGTGGAGAAGGCGCATCATGGAAACCGACCCCTTAACGTAGGGATAACGGTGGGAAGGAAGAAGATGCAGCTTCGCTTACTTGGTGGAAACTTGATGTAGCTCCAGAGAAGAATAAAGGAAATCCGTCGGACTTGGGAATTCTTAAGAAGGAGCATTTTGGGAGAATAATAAAAGACCAATAAAAGGGCACTCTTGGTATACAGTGCTTGAAAAACATTTTTTTCCCCTCCGAGGCAAATGAAGCCTTTCACTCTCAAGGAATGGAAACATTTCATTCACAGGAGGGGGGCTGGGGGGCGGGGAAGAGAGAAAATCATGAAACCTTTCATTTCCTTGGAAAGAAAACGTGCAATGGGAAAGTCTTAGCTTCCAGGTATTTTGGTTCTTCCAGAGAATCAAATTACCTTGATTACAAAAATGAAAATTTGAAAAATAAAGAGCAAAAAAAGCAATTTAAGGTCAATAAACTCAGGCCGTTCGTTTGATCACGCTCTGTGAGAGCGAGTTCAACCCTCCCCTTGACCCTTCCCCCCAACCTCCCCGCAGACCCCCCTAAAAAAAAAAAAAAAGAGAGAGAGAGAGAGAGACGACCATCGCTCCATGATGAACATGAGTGAGGCTCAAATAGGATTAGATGCTAAACCACGATGATATGGCCCCCTTTATAACCCTTTTATCCGCCGACACACACGCGAAATACCCGCTGGGTATAGGGAGGGAGGTGGCGGTGGGGGGCTGCCCCGTGAGCAAAATATAGTAACAAGGAAAAAAAAAAATGCATATTAAATCTTTACACTTCTTGCTGAACGCTATCCAACCATCACCTAAAAAGAAAAAAAAAAAAAAAGTGTTTATAACTTACTGATTGCGTCATCATAACTATCAAATCAAAGTTGATGTATTTACGTCCTGGGGAATTTTTGCAACTCGTGATTTCGCAATTGCATCGTATGTGTGATTTTAAAGAGGACGTTGTGCTGTTATGAGTTTTCTTTTTGAGTTTGTGATGCATTACTAATGTGTATGTATATGTATGTATGTATATACACACACACACACACACACACACACATATATATATATATATATATATATATATATATATATATATATATATATATATATATATATATATAAAATATATATATATATAGGTATATATATATATATATATATATATATATATACATATCTCTGTGTGTATACATATACACATATACATAATAATAGCAATACAATAATAATAATAATTTTTTTTGTATCACAGTCCTCCAATTCGATTGGGTGGTATTTATAGTGTGGGGTTCCGGGTTGCATCCTGCCTCCTTAGGAGTCCATCACTTTTCATACCATGTGCGCCGTTTCTAGGATCACACTCTTCTGCATGAGTCCTGGAGCTACTTCAGCCTCTAGTTTTTCCAGATTCCTTTTCAGGGATCTTGGGATCGTCCCTAGTGTTCCTATGATTATGGGTACAATATCCACTGGCATATCCCATATCCTTCTTATTTCTATTTTCAGGTCTTGTAATTATCTATTTTTTCCCTTTCTTTCTCTTCAACTCTGGTGTCCCATGGTATTGCGACATCAATGAGTGATACTTTCTTCTTGATTTTGTCAATCAACGTCACGTCTGGTCTATTTGCACGTATTACCCTATCTGTTCTGATACCATAGTCCCAGACGATCTTTGCCTGATCGTTTTCTATCACTCCTTCAGGTTGGTGCTCGTACCACTTATTTCTGCAAGGTAGCTGATGTTTCTTGCACAGGCTCCAGTGTAGGGCTTTTGCCACTGAATCATGCCTCTTTTTGTACTGGTTCTGTGCAAGTGCCGGACATTCGCTTGCTATGTGGTTTATGGTCTCATTTTTCGTATTGCACTTCCTACATATGGGAGAGATATTATTTCCATCTATCGTTCTTTGAACATATCTGGTTTTAGGGCCTGATCTTGTGCCGCTGTTATCATTCCTACAGTTTCCTTCTTGAGCTCTCCCCTCAATAGCCATTGCCATGTGTCATCGCTGGCTAGTTCTTTAGCCTGTCTCATGTATTGTCCGTGCATTGGTTTGTTGTGCCATTCTCTGTTCTGTTTGTCATTCTCATGTCTGTATATTTCTGGGTCTTCGTCTACTTTTATCAGTCCTTCTTCCATTGCACTCATTAGCCACTCGTCTTCACTGGTTTTCAGATATTGCCCCAGTGCTCTGTTCTCGATGTTGACACAGTTCTCTATACTCAGTAGTCCTCTCCCTCCCTCCTTTCGTGTTATGTATAGTCTGTCCGTATTTGCTCCATTCCACTATTCCTGCGCTGTATCTGATTACTGGTACTGCCCATGTGTTTATGGCTTTTATCATATTTCCGGCGTTGAGTTTTGCTTTGAGCCTCTGCATATATTCTTTCCTGATAGTGTCCACCATCTCTTGGTGTTTTGTATCCCCTCCTTCCATTATTCCCAGGTATTTATATCGAGTCTCATCTGGTAGCTTTATTCCCTCAGTCCTTGTTACTTTGCCCTTTTGTTTGTTGACTAAGGAATATTCTTCTATTCCAAACTCCATCCTGATGTCCCCAGATACAATCCTTACAGTCTGGATTAGGGTATCTATTTCCTTGATGATCCTACCATACAGCTTGATGTCGTCCATGAACATCAGATGGTTAATTCTGTTGCCTCTTTTCTTGGGTTGGTATTCCTTCTCCTACTGTTCTTCATTGCCATTATTATTATTATCATTATTATGATTATTATTATTATTATTAGTTTTTTTTTCTTTTGTTTATCACAGTCCTCCAATTCGACTGGGTGGTATTTATAGTGTGGGGTTCCGGGTTACATCCTGCCTCCTTAGGAGTCCCTCACTCTTCTTACTATGTGCGCCGTTTCTAGGATCACACTCTTCTGCATGAGTCCTGGAGCTACTTCAGCCTCTAGTTTTTCCAGATTCCTTTTCAGGGATCTTGGGATCGTGCCTAGTGTTCCTATGATTATGGGTACAATTTCCACTAGCATATCCCATATCCTCCTTATTTCTATTTTCAGGTCTTGATACTTATCCATTTTTTCCCTTTCTTTCTCTTAAACTCTGGTGTCCCATGGTATTTCTTTTTGATTTGGTCAGTCAACGTCACGTCTGGTCTATTTGCACGTATTACCCTATCTGTTCTGATACCATAGTCCCAGACGATCTTTGCCTGATCGTTTTCTATCACTCCTTCAGGTTGGTGCTCGTACCACTTATTTCTGCAAGGTAGCTGATGTTTCTTGCACAGGCTCCAGTGGAGGGCTTTTGCTACTGAATCATGCCTCTTTTTGTACTGGTTCTGTGCAAGTGCCGGACATTCGCTTGCTATGTGGTTTATGGTCTCATTTTTCGTATTGCACTTCCTACATATGGGAGAGATATTATTTCCATCTATCGTTCTTTGAACTTATCTGGTTCTTAGGGCCTGATCTTGTGCCGCTGTTATCATACCTTCAGTTTCCTTCTTGAGCTCTCCCCTCTGTAACCATTGCCATGTGTCATCGTTGGCTAGGTCTTTAGTCTGTCTCATGTATTGTCCGTGCATTGGTTTGTTGTGCCATTCCCCTGTTCTGATTGTCATTCTCCTGTCTCTGTATATTTCTGGGTCTTCGTCTACTTTTATCAGTCCTTCTTCCCATGCACACTTGAGCCACTCGTCTTCACTGGTTTTCAGATATTGCCCCAGTGGTCTATTCTCGATGTTGACACAGTTCTCTATGCTTAGTAGTCCTCTCCCTCCTTCCTTTCGTGTTATGTATAGTTTCTCCGTATTTGCTCTTGGGTGTAGTGCTTTGTGTATTGTCATATGTTTCCTAGTTTTCTGGTCTATCTTGCGAAGATCTGCCTTCGTCCATTCCACTATTCCTGCGCTGTATCTGATTACTGGCACTGCCCATGTGTTTATGGCTTTTATCATATTTCCGGCGTTGAGTTTTGACTTGAGTATCGCCTTGAGTCTCTGCATATATTCTTTCCTGATCGTGTCCTCCATCTCTTGGTGTTTTATATCCCTCCTTTCATTATTCCCAGGTATTTATATCCAGTCTCATCTATGTGTTTCATGTTGCTCCCATCTGGTAGCTTTATCCCCTCAGTCCTTGTTACTTTGCCCTTTTGTATGTTGACCAAGGCACATTTTTCTCTTACAAACTCCATCCTGATGTCCCCAGATACAATCCTTACAGTCTGGATTAGGGTATCTATTTCCTTGTGCTCTTACCATACAGCTTGATGTCGTCCATGAACATCAGATGGTTAATTCTGTTGCCTCTTTTCTTGAGTTGGTACCCGGCATCCATCTTCTGTAGTACTTTTGTCATGGGAATCATGGCTACTACGAAGAGTAGTGGGGAGAGTGAGTCGCCCTGGAAGATCCCTCTCCTGATATTAACCTCTGCTAGTCTTATTGCAGAGCTTGTAAGTATTGTATTCCAGTTGCGCATTGTATTTTTGAGGAAGCTGATGGTGTTTTCCTCTGGCCCATATATTTTCAGGCATTCTATTAGCCATCTGTGTGGTATCATGTCGAAGGCTTTCTTATAGTCAATCCATGCCTTGCTTAGGTTGGTTTTCCTTCTCCTACTGTTCTTCAATACCATTATTATTATTATTATTATTTTTTTTTTTTTTTTTTTTTTGCTCTATCACAGTCCTCCAATTCGACTGGGTGGTATTTATAGTGTGGGGTTCCGGGTTGCATCCTGCCTCCTTAGGAGTCCATCACTCTTCTTACTATGTGTGCCGTTTCTAGGATCACACTCTTCTGCATGAGTCCTGGAGCTACTTCAGCCTCTAGTTTTTCTAGATTCCTTTTCAAGGATCTTGGGATCGTGCCTAGTGCTCCTATGATTATGGGTACGATTTCCACTGGCA
>NC_061092.1:11635130-11645130 GCF_015104395.2 Macrobrachium nipponense | reverse complement strand
AGTCTGTTACCAATATATATTGTCCTGATCACTTTTCAGTTTGATCAACAGGTTCTTAAAACACATATTGAGACTGAAATGGACTGGTGGTCTGCAACAACCAAAGGAGGTTTTAAACGAAAATACTCAAAGTAACCTGAAACCTAATTTATTTTACATATAGAATTTACAGATTTACAACTTTGAGACCAGGTCTTGAAACGGAAAGCGACTTTACAAATAATAAACATTACCATAACATTATGCAAAATACCTTCAGAGTTAAATATAACAGTTACCAAATTTAATGTCTTATGACAAATACCTCAATATACGTAATGATAACTCCATTATAATGAATACATCTTTAGTAAATACGATAATTAACATAACAGCAGCAGATAACTATTGGGCAATACAATAATGAATAACAGTTACAGGGCAACAAAGATTATTATTATTATTATTATTATTATTATTATTATTATTATTATTATATTATTTGTTTAAGCAGCCATTTCCGACTATGTCCAATCTGGGCAACAAAGAGGCACAATACAAACAATAGCAAATACTTTCTCAACAAGAGCCATAGCAAATTACCTTAAATACCCGAACTACACAAAAGTTCGTAAATGACATAACCTTGTCCATCAATAATGCCACAGTAATAATTAAGTTACATTAACTCAACACAGTAACATACATGCCCTTCAAAATAACAATACCTTATATATAACTAGAGCCATCTTCCTCAACAGAATACATTCAAACTTAGACGTTAACAGCAATAACAGGGCAATATTTACAATAACTGTCAGAACACCAACTCGTAAATAAAGCCCAACTTGTATAACTTGTATAAATCTGCCTTTCGCAAGACGAACGTAAGACGAACAGCAAAAGATCCACACAGACGACCACCGCACATTGTCGAGTCATCGCCTAACGATCTCGACCAAGAGGGCGCGACGGCTAAACAGCTGCCAACGAAGAGCCCGTCCAGAGTCAAAGTATACTTTGACTCGAGCCCGTCCTTCCACCCAGGCGACTAATATCAGTGTTGCCGAAGTGCGGAATTCTCGTCTGCTATGCGGAATAAAAAGTCTACGGGGCAGTATCCAGGTTTGTATGCCGTTGCGGATTCCACATCTGCCTTTTCAGCAGCAGTTTCTTCATGGCGCATTCATGTAAATTTATCATGTACAAATTGCAATATTTTTTTACTTTTAAACAATTTCTCATTCAAATACAATATTATAAAAGATAAGACTCTTATCAGAATATGACGGTGATATGATTACGTACATAAATAGTGATATATTATAAAAATATTTCCTATATGATCTAATGAGTTATATACTGATACATAAATGCTGTTATGCTTATTACAAACTTATCTGTAACTATATCAGGGACAAATAATGAAGGAAAAAGTAATACTCCTTATAATTTATATATATATATATATATAGTATATATATATATATATTAATATATATATATATAACGAATATAGGTAATATATGTATAGTATATAAATATGTATATATATATACAATTCATGTATATAAGTATATGTAAATATATATATATATGTATCTATATATATATGTATGAATGTATATATATAGGTATATATATCTATATATATGTATATAATATATAATAATATTATAATATATATGTGGGAATATATATATATATTTAATATAATTAATATATATATATATATGTATATACAGTATAGCATCTATATATATATATATATATATATATATAGGTATATAGTATACATATATATTGTTATATGTGTGTATATTTGTATATATGTATATTATAATATATATGTATGTGTATATATCTATAATATGTATATATATATATATATATATATATATATATATATATTATACCTATATAGATATATTCTTATATAATATATATATATATATATATATATATGTTTGAATGTATATATATATATATATATATATATATATATATATATATATATATATATATATTTAATATATATTATAATAGATAGATATATGTATGTATGTATGTATATTGTTACGAAATGCCAAGTATCTGGTTACTACACTTACCATTCATTTAATGTTACCTCACAAAAGCCAGACACCTGAAACCCTCATAACACGTTTAAACGACTGAATACTCTAAAGGCAACAGTGATCCCTTAAACACTTACCAGTATTGCAGAAAATCAGACTAAGTTCATCAAAACAGGTGTGAGGTAATCTTGTAAGTAATTAAATTAATCAAAGGCATCACTCCATCAACAACTTTAAAATCTAAGTATTTTCCCTGATTTCAGAAGTCTAAGTACTTCCCTGGTTCTAAGTCACTTCAAGTAAATTGAAGGAAAGCAAATCAATTACCACTCTATGTTTCTACCAATCATCAATATAATCATAATCATATATACTGGTATAAAAATAAAAACACTTATAAAAATTTTAATACAAAAATTTATTATTAAATTCAAAATCTATAAGTGAAATTCACAATATCAGGGAAAATTACTGTTACTTGAAACAAGGTAAAGTATTTAATTAATTCTTGAATCAAATTAAGTAAAATTAAATCAAAATTAATTTATCACAAAATTCAAGAAAATTAATTCAATCAAAATTCAAAAGTGTTAGGCAATAATTGAAAATCTGAAATTAATTCACAAGTGCTAAACAACAATAAATCTTGAAAAGAATTTTAAGTAAATGCAAATTAATTCACAAGTGTTAAATTTAATTAAATGTGCAATGATAAAGCAATGAAAATAACTTAAGTCAATTAAATTGTGAATGCAAATGAAAATATAAAATAAAAAGACACACTTCAATAAGAAAATGTAATAGTGCACAAACAATGGAACAAAAACAAAACACAAAAAAATCAGTAATGTGTAAGTGTAAATCTTTTTCACTCAAAACACTGTAACCAACAGTTTTTACCAACCTTCATAACCACCTGTTATTAGTTAACCACAGTTCCTACAATTCATTAGATTATTAGTTATGAGGTTACCTAACCGTTATTAGTTAAACACAATTCCTATCCGTTATTAGTTGCAACTAATAAAAATATAACACTTTACCTTTTTGGTATACCAACTTCTTAATTTGCTGCAGTCTTGATTCACACTCACAAAAACCAGGCGCCGTTACGAAATAATGTCTGTTCAGATTCCACAAAAGAAAACTAAATAAATAACACTAAATAAACTCTAAGAAATATCAAATATCAAATTCTAAAACGTTATGAGTGACCAATTAACGTTACGTTAATATAATCTCAATGATGTCGAGTGAGAGAGAGGGAGAGAGAGAGAGAGCGATCTAACCGCCTCGAGGTTCTATGATCTAGTGAAAATCTCTTCCTTTACGGAAAAGCTGGACAGGGCAGATATGATACAAAACGTTCTTGACACGAATGCTTTCAGTAGCTTTGAAATCTGACGCAATCTTCATAAAGAAATATGCAATCTGCACATGGTTTTGATCAAAGATATACCCGTACGAGTCAAGTCTGTTAAAAAAAGAAAAGAAAGACGTACTCTACTCGATTGAAACGGAGGCTGAGCGACAATTAAGACTGACATGTTTTGATAACAACGCAAGACTCAATTCTCTCGCTATCACATGCGTTGACAGATTTAGGAAAACAAACGGATCTCGCAGACCCTCTAATCTTACAGTGTTGACATAAAAGTTAAACATTCGTAGTTTCGAACAAAGAAGATCTCTCTCTTTTTACATTCTACGTTAATATATATTCTTTTACAACATGTAATGCGAAATCTGAACACACATTTTAAAACATCCTATTCTAAGCTATCTAGGAATCTGAAAAAATGTTACACAATCTACAAGACATTTCAAAGAGGGGAAACATGCATTTTGAAAGTAGCAATATATAATATACCTCCCCCAGAAGATTTTTTATCACGGTGTTGAATCCAACGATTCGCAACGAGATAAATAATCAGCAATTACATTGTTTTTGCCACTAATGTGCTGCACTCTTAAGTTATACTGTGGCAGGCACAAAGACCACCTGGTCAGTCTTTGATTATGATTTTTCATTTTCTGGATAAATGATAGTGGATTGTGATCAGACAACACTAAAATTTCTTCATTCCTAGGTCTATTCACATACACTTCAAATTTTTTCAATGCGGTGATTAAGGCTAAAGTTTCCTTCTCAATTGTCGAGTATACTTTCTGATGTTTTTTCAGTTTTGTAGACATGAAGCACACAGGATGGTAGATATTATTTTCATCTTCTTGAAGTAGAACAGCTCCAACGCCACAGTCGGACGCATCAACTTGTATCACAAATTTCTTGTCGAAGTCTGGAGCTTGAAGTACTGGTCTTGAAGTAAAAATGGCTTTTACCTTCTCAAAGGATTCTTGACACTCTGGAGTCCAAATAAACTTGGCTTTGGGACTAGTCAAGTCTGTCAAGGGAGCTACTACGGCTGAGAAATTTGGGCAAAAACGATGATAGAAACCAGCCATGCCTAAAAATCTCTGTAGCTGTTTCTGGTATAGTGGTGGGGTAGCCTTACGGATACCTTCTACATTAGCATTTACTGGGAGCAAGAAGGCCTTTCCAACTTCAAACTCAAGATACTGTACAGTTGCCTTTCCAAACTCACTCTTCTCTAGTTGACTGTTAATCCCTGCTTCTTGTAGTTTCTTGAAAACTTTCCTCAGAATCTTCAGATGTTCTTCCCACATTGTAGAGTAAATCACGATATCATCTAGGTATACACCTACTCCTTCCATTGATCCTAGCAGTTGATCCATTACTCATTGAAATGTTGCGGGTGCATTCATCAGTCCAAACGGCAGAACAGTATACTGATATAGTCCAAATGGAGTAATAAAAGCTGACATCAACTTTGCATTCTCATCTAAGGGAATTTGATAATATCCTTTCAACAAGTCTATCTTGGAAACAAACTTGGCTTGCCCAATATTATCAAGTAACTGATCTATAAGAGGCAAAGGATAATTATCAGCCACACTGATAGAATTCAGCTTCCTATAATCAGCACACATCCTAAATGAACCATCTGGCTTCTTCACTAACACACATGGAGAACTGAAGTGACTTGAACTGGGTTCTGCTAATCCATGTTGCAGCAAATACTCAACTTCTTTCTTCAAAACATCTCGATGATACGGTGATAAGCGATAGGTTCTTTGCTTGAAAGGTTTTCCATCTTGAATCTTGATTTCATGCTTGGTCAGATCAGTACGTCTAGTCACATCTGAAAAAATTTCTGGAAAACTTGTAATTACTTCACTTAATCTTCACCTTGTTCAACACTCAGATGTTTCAGTTTATCCTCCAAATTTTTCCAAAATTGAAGAATTATTCATCTTGCTTGCAGCTCCCAATTCGTAGCCATCATCGTCTTCTGTAGATAAAGTTGTTTGGGTTATTGACACAGTTTCAGTTTTAGTTTCTGAGAAATAAGGTTTCAAGAGGTTCACATGTATCTTCCTTTGTCTTCTTCTTCTTTCTGGTGTTTCAATCACATAAGTTCTATCACTTAACTTCTGAATTATCTTGTAAGGACCTTGAAATTTATTAGTGAGGGGAAATCTCTTGACAGGTAAGAACACTAATACTTGTTGACCAACACTAAAACTTCTTAGCTTAGTCTTAGCATCAAATCTCCTTTTCATTTTCTCTTGACTCATTTTCAAGTTTTCTAAAGAGAATTTTCTAATCTCTTTCAACCTATTCCTTAAGTTCTTCACATACTCTCCTTGGCTTTCCTCTTGATTTTCTTCCCAATTTTCTGCAAGAATCTTCAACGGTCCTCTCACTTCTCTTCCAAAATCATCTCATTAGGTGAACATCCCTACTTTCTTGATAAGCATTCCTAACTTCAAACAACATTAATGGTAGACCAACATCCCATTCTCTTCCTGACTCAGAACAATACTTTGTCAGCATACTTTTCAATGTCTGGTGGAACCTTTCCAAGGCACCTTGAGTTTCTGGATGATAGGCAGTGGATAACTGTTGTTTCACTCCTAACAAATTCATCACATCCTGGAATAACTTTGAAGTAAAGTTGGTTCCTCTGTCACTTTGTACTATTTCTGGCATTCCAAACTTTGAGAAAAACTCCACAAGTTTTTCAGTAACTATCTTGGCAGATATGTTTCTAACAGGGACTGCTTCTGGATATCTTGTCACACGGACACATTAATGTTAACAAATACTCATTTCCTTCTTTGTCTTCGGCAGTGGTCCAACCATATCTATAATCACTTTGCTAAAGGGTTCTCCTCTAACTTCTATAGGTTGTAGGGGGCTTTCTTGATGGTTTCATTCGGTTTTCCAGCTATCTGGCAGGTATGACACTCACGACAAAACCTGCTAACATCTCTGTGAAGTCCAGGCCAGAAAAATATTTCATGATCTTCTCCACAGTCTTGCTGATTCCCATATGTCCAGACTCATGAGCTACTGCAACCACTTTGCTTTCTCAACGATATGGAATCAAAATTTGATGATATTCGCCCCATACAGCATCTCCTGGTATATCTGTAGGTCTATACTTCTTCATCAGTAAACCTTCCTTCAGATAGTAACAGGTAGGAGTTTTGTTGCATCTCTTCTCGATCAACAACTCTGAAGAACAAATCAGTTAACGATGCATCCTTCTTCTGCAAGTCCATCAGCTTCTCTCTTGTCACTTGAACCAACTTCAAGGGTTGAATTCTCAATATCCTGCTAATCAGCTACTGTAGTTTCACTACTGTCTTCAGTAACACTTTGACTACTCGGAGTCTCTTCAGGAACATCAGGTTCTTCTTCTTCGTCGGCGTCTTCTTCATCTTCTTGGGAAATCTCTTCTTGGTCAGCACTATGGGGAAACTTCACTTCCTGGAATAATTCTTCTAAGCACAAAGATCCTTCACTTGATCCTTCTTGGGTGTGTAAATCCTCACTTTCTTCACTTGCAGTCGTAGTCCTCTTCATACTTGGCTGGTAGCTTACACAACTAGGAAACAGGTGGGGGTTATTTCTTCTCCAATTCTCTACTGTAGGACTAATCCTCAATGTTTTGTCTGTCACTACAGGACAAGGAATAACAAATGGCACACCACCAACTTCATTCCCCAACAGAACATGTATACCTTCCACAGCCAGTGAGGCCTTTACAGCAAAATCAACATTCCCTGTCACCAATTCACATGACAGGTGTAGCTGCATATAGGAGTTACTTCCTCTCCTCCTATACCCTTCAAAATAACTGAATCTCCTGTGAGACTCTTCTCCACCTGAGGGTGAGAACCACGTACTACGACACTATGGTTACTCCCTGTATCACGTAATATCTTGACTGGTACCTGCATACTTCCTTCTTGAGTTGACAGCATACCCTCATAGATATAAGGCTTAAAAGCCTCCACACTGCTAAGCCACTCACTGCTTGAGGTAACACTTCCACTGGTTGCTAAACATTCAGCTTGTTTAGTTTCATTCTTCTCTGGAGTCTGATTCTTTCCCACACTGCCTCTCGTAGTTGTTTCACCTGTCACCTTTTACAACTTGACCAACTGGTTTTTGACTGCTGTTGATTCTGGTAACACTCTTGACTGTAGTGTCCTACTCTTCCACACTTGAAACAGACAACATTAGGTTTCTGTAACTGTCTTGAAAAACTGGATGAGGATTTCCCATTAGTTTGCTGAGGTGTATTACCTTGTGTACTCTTGGTATTATCACTTGAAGGGTTTCCCATTAAATTTGTTCCTGTTATTGGAAAAAGACTTAAAACCTGGGCGTTGTTGACTCTGGTACTTGACATTGTAATTACGTTTACTACTGATTATATTGTAATCTTCACTTAGTGTAGCAGCTTTGTCAAGTTTCTTCACTTCTCTCTCTCTTAAATAGGCTCTTATATGTTCAGGAATTCCCTTAAGATACTGTTCAAGAACAAGTAACTCTAAACTAAAATCTAACTCATCAAAAGTTTTTACTTTAGCAGCTACCCAACGTTTAAAAACAAACACCTTCTCACTTTGTAAGCATAATCTTAGAATGTTCCCTTCTCATCTTTTCTTAAATTTCTGAATCTTTCATTGTAGTACTCTGGGGTCATCTGGTAAACTTGTAGCACACTGTGTTTAAGTACCTTGTAGTCTTTACACTGATCAGCTGTTAAGGCTAGATAAGCACTTCTCCCTTTACCAATTAAGACACTTTGTAGCAAAACTGACCATTTATCCTCTGGCCATCCCATACCTGAAGCCACTTTTCTCAAAGTGATCAAAAAAACTCATCTGGAGCTTCTTCAGTAAAACTTAGAGATTAACTTCTGTGCTCTCACTACATCAATACAGGGTCTTGATTACCTTGGTTAGGGTTAGACGGTGTTACAGGTAATGTGGATCTAGCTTTTATTAATTCCATTTCCCTTTCATGTCTTGCGATTTCTCTTTCCTCTTTTATCCTTTCTCTTTCCTCTTCTGCTGCTTTTTCTTCTTCTCTTTCTCTTCTTTCTTGTTTTTCCCTGTCTATTCTTTCTCTTTCAGCAAGCATTTTTAGCTTAATCAAATTCTCTTCTGCTTCAATGCGTCTAAGCTCTAACTCTGCATCACTTTTCTCTTTCTTTTCTGCTTGCTTATTTATGAGATCAGCACGTGCTACGTTCAACAACTCTTGAGCCAATTCTAACTCATCTTCATCAGTTATTCTTACCTAGAGGTTTATCAATGATTCCATAGCAATACATCTTATTTGTGCCTTTACCATACTAGTAGACACATAACCACCACATGCCTCTGCTAAAGCGCTCCACTGTGCTCTAGTCAGAGTGGTTTTCAGACAAAACTTGGATGGAAGGGGCTGCTAAAAATTTCTGAACATTGAACTGAGCCATTTTCCTCTAAGTTTATCAACT
This sequence comes from Macrobrachium nipponense, assembly GCF_015104395.2. Taxonomy (NCBI): domain Eukaryota; kingdom Metazoa; phylum Arthropoda; class Malacostraca; order Decapoda; family Palaemonidae; genus Macrobrachium; species Macrobrachium nipponense. Next base: position 11,636,189 of record NC_061092.1, on the reverse strand, counting down.
TACAATTCAATACAATAATGCAAAACAAAATTATATGGTCACTCTCCTAACAAAATATATCCCTAACACCACCAGTATATTCTAGAGTGATAATGAAATCTTTCCCGGGTTTCTGGGCACCATTAAACAATGTTACGAAGTGCCAAGTATCTGGTTACTACACTTACCATTCATTTAATGTTACCTCACAAAAGCCAGACACCTGAACCTTCATAACACGTTTAAACGACTGAATACTCTAAAGGCAACAGTGATCCCTTAACACTTACCAGTATTGCAGAAAATCAGACTAAGTTCATCAAAACAGGTGTGAGGTAATCTTGTAAGTAATTAAATAATCAAGGCATCACTCCATCAACAACTTTAAAATCTAAGTATTTCCCTGATTTCAGAAGTCTAAGTACTTCCCTGGTTCTAAGTCACTTCAAGTAAATTGAATGGAAAGGCAAATCAATTACCACTCTATGTTTCTACCTATATCAATATAATCATAATCATGATATTACTGGGACAGAAAAATAAAAAACACTTATAAAAATTTTAATACCAAAACTTTATTATTAAAATTCAAAATTTATAAAGTAGAAATTCCACAATATCAGGGAAAATTACTGTTACTTGAAAACAAGGTAAAGTTTAATTAATTCTTGAATCAAATTAAGTAAAATTAAATCAAAATTAATTTATCACAAAATTCAAGAAAATTAATTCAATCAAAATTCAAAAGTGTTAGGCAATAATTGAAAATCTGAAATTAATTCACAAGTGCTAAACAACAATAAATCTTGAAAAGAATTCTAAGTAAATGCAAATTAATTCACAAGTGTTAAATTTAATTAAATGTGCAATGATAAAGCAATGAAAATAACTAAGTCAATTAAATTGTGAATGCAAATGAAAATATAAAATAAAAAGACACACTTCAATAAGAAAATGAAATAGTGCACAAACAATGGAACAAACACAAAACACAAAAAAATCAGTAATTTGTAAGTGTAAATCTTTTTCACTCAAAACACTGTAACCAACAGTTTTTACCAAACCTTCATAACCACTTGT
>NC_061092.1:11607630-11632630 GCF_015104395.2 Macrobrachium nipponense | reverse complement strand
TATATATATATATATATATATATCTATCTAAATATTATATATAAGATATATAGAAGATATATAGACATATTTATATATTATAATATATATAAATATATAATAGATATATAATATATAGATATATATATAATAATATAGAATATAGATATATAATATAATAATATAAATATATATATATTATATATATATATAAGATTATATTATATATATAATAGATATTTTCTATATATCTATATAGTATATATAATTATATATATATATATATATTTATATATAGTATATATATATATATATATATATATATATATATGCATACATTAGTAATGTACCTTAAGTATAACGAAATTGATATAAATCGTTCAAATCCGTATGTGCGAAGTTCATGATCATCATATCCTACGATTAGGTTCAGTAAACAAGTGATCAATTACCTCCACAATCTCTTATGGGCATACAGTTTTTATCACTAGTAGGTAGTACGCTAAACAAGTGCGATTCTCAGTGTTTTCAACAAAGGATTTTCAATGCCAGAATTCTCGCTTTTAATTAATTTGCTATGTACAAAGGTGATGTCCAGAGTTCCAAAAATATGTCTTTGGAGCTCACGTTTCATAGACAATGAAACTTCTAATATTATATATACCTGCTACTCTGCAAAACTCGTAAATATCAAGTGGCAACCATAATTATGCGGACTAAGTATTCTATCTTCCCAGATCGCCAATCCATTATCATGTAATATTAGTAGTGCACATTATTCAATCTATAGTAGATTCACATCACCCGTGCATTTGATGTCTAGGCCAGTCCCTTATGATGCTCCTGATTAGCTGTTGATAAGCCAATGACACGGCTGGAGCGTTCACATAGACAGGCTGTATGTTCCACTTCTCTACAGGGATGCTTTTGAAAGACGTATTCCTCATGAGAGGTGGAACATACATCCTGCCTATGTGAACTCTTGAGAGAGACTGAGAGTTTCCAGCCCCGTGATTGGCTTATCAACAACCAATCAGGAGCGTCGTAAGGGACTGGCCTAGACATCAGATGCACCGGTGATGTGAATTTACTATAGTAATATCTGTTTACATCATAATACATTTAAAATAGACCTGAAATTATGTTTTCTTTATGCAGTGAGAAGTTGAGCTTATATTGTATTTGCACCAATATTTGATTCAGGACCCAGGACAGATTAAAACTTTTTCCCTGCCATATGTCATCATTAGTTTGTTTTCAATAAGTAATCGAAAATAAGGATAAATCAGACTCCTCCTTTTCAACTGGAGAACACCCTATTTCTTCTTAATTGGTTGAACTTGAATGCCTACTGTTTCCATTCTCACCCTTGGGCGAATCCTAGTGGATGCAATGATCCATCGTAACCATCCTCTTGATGGGTCAAGGTTCAACACTTACAACTTGCCTCATCACATTTTGTTGTGTCGAAGGCGCTGGTTTTATGGGTCTCACTTTTCAAACATCCTATTTTGCGTTCAGTTTCTACCTCTCTCTCTACCTCTCCTTCGCCTTCATCTAACATAACTCTACTAGTAGATTTTCCTAGCTAATATATTCCCTACATAAATATTTCTACAGACTTCTGCATTCTTAACAATGCGAGTTTGTATGATTATGAAATGTGGCAGCATTTTCTTGTTTTTGTTTAGTTTAGTGGTCTCTAGACAAAATTAATTAGATAATTAAATATCTTAAATATGGATTATTGTGTCTCAGTTGATGAAAACTAATGCACCAGGTAAAAAAAAAAAGTGCTCTCAAGTTCAAAGCAAATGTAACTGTCGTTTCTCTCTCTCTGGTAGAGAAGACAGTTCAGTGTTATAATAAATAACAGGTACTGGAATTGTAGGTGGATGCATTCCATAGCGATAGAAATAATATCCAATATGATAGGTAGGTTACTCGGTTGTATGAACATATATATGTGGTGTTTCGAAATTAAAAGCCCCCCCCCACCCCCCCCCCCCCCCCTCTGTAGCATAAACTAAAATTGATATGGACAAAAACAATAGTAATTCAGAACAGGTATTTATTTAAGTTTCTCTTTGAGTATTTGATATTTTGTGTAGCCTCCATCTGCCTGTACTACAGCCTGCTTTCTTGAGGGGTATGATCTCAGTAAATCGCAAAAAAGCTGAGACTCAAACTCCATTTCCCTGAGCACTTCAGTCACCTCTCTTCACAGCTCGTTGAGGCTTGGTATACCATCATAGTACACTGTGCGCGCTTCAACACGATCCTTTAAGATACTACCAATGTTTTCACACACATTAAGGTCAGGGGAGCTACCTGGAAATCCCCTTGACGAGAAGAAATAGATACCAGTGTTTCGAAGCAGCTCCTTTGTCTGAAGAGCCTTGAAACATGGTGCCTTATAATGCAAAAATGTGATTTCTTCAACAGATAACACATTTTCAGAATCTTTGAGGAAAGGAAATACTCCACCAGTAAGCACAGTTTCTCTGAAGTATTTGCCATTCCATGACTGTCCTTTTTCTTTGATGATCCACATTAACCGTTTGGCTGCGAAACGGAGAAAAATTCCCAAACATTCAGGAAATTTCACAACTTGGCGATAGCGCACGTCATCACTGATATCATCCAACTTTGCAGCCCAAATGATGTCATTTTTATGATTTGGGTTCCTGACTGTGTAAATGAAGAATTCATCTGATGCGGCAACATGGAGAAAGTCAGCTTCATCCCAATCTTTAAGAAATGAACCACAAAACCATGCACGGTCTTCTCTCTGTTGCTGAGTGATGTTGGGCTTACTGATAACCTGAAATGGCTTGATACCAGATTTTTTCAACTCATGATATACAGCACTATAACTTCTCTTCTTTCCCCTTTTTGTTTCTAGTTCAAGCGCCAATTTACATAAATACTTTCTTGGTCTACCCAATGCCTCAGCTATTATGTCTTTTGACTCCTGAGAAAGGTCTTCAGCCCTTACACTCTTTTCGCAATGACAGTCATATGGATTTTTGTTCCAGTTTCTTTTAACAAAAGATTCATCTCTTTTAATGTATTTAGCGTTCCAGGAACGTGAAATGAAGGATGCGCCAGCATCCCTGGCCTCTCTGAAGGTTATAGGCCGGATTCGGTCAATCCATCTGATTTCCTCCAAGCCGTTAGCCATGTAATGTATATAAATATGTACATATAGATATATATATGTCAGAAAATACAAGAAATGTAAAATGAAAAATGACTTAATAGAAACTTATGATAATGTACTTGGAGATAGCCTATAACAGAAAACTTCATAACTTTCCATTTGTTCTGTGGAGTGGGCGGGGGGGGGGCTGTAATTTCGAAACACCCGGTAGTATACTACATAATTAATTAATCAATGACTGAACACTTGAAAATGGAATTAAATTTTCATCATCTCTATGAAATTTTCAGTTTTAAAACAATTTAATGATATAGTGTGGTTACACAGTACTGTAGGAGTGCTGCATATTTTATTGGAATACAACATTCTTTAAAACTACTGTGATTCAAATTGACCCTCCGTCACAGAATTGTACAAAGAATTTCCAGTTACATAACGTGGAATCCCTGGAAAATGACTTTGTGGTTAATCAAAGGTGTGTTTACTTTTGTTCTGTTACTGAATTGGGACTGAATTTAGATTCCAGGTGATTAATAGTCGCTGAACCGCATTCATTCACAACAATTCTTATTATTTCTGTGTTCTCAAATAATAAGATAATTGTGAATTGCATATTTACATCACATTTTTAATGTGTTACAAGGAGTCTCAAATATTTCCGACTTTCAGAAAGCTGCCTGCATATTATATTAAACATATACGCAACGTCTTACTAAGGTTGCGTTCACACCAAACGCGTCGTGTCGAGTCGCGCTAATTCATGGCTAGTGTCATTTTCGCGTTAAATAGGAATAGGGATGTTAGTGTTTTCTACTTTGTTTTCACATTGCATTTCAGTTTACGAACGCGAGTTATGTTCTAATAAAATTGTACTCCTTTATATCTTTTTTCACTTTTATGTAGGACAAAATGTAATATAATTAAATTTCAGTTCATCTTTTCTTTGTATCCGTATGATATACATTTAAAATCTTAAAACTTACCTATAGTTTTTGAAAATGTTTATGGTTGAGTAATTAATTATATATATATATATATATATATATATATATATATATATATATATATATATATATATATATATATATATATATATATTTCTCTTGATGTTTCGGCTAATTCGTTTAGAAAGGTATCTTTTAATTAGTTATCCTGTAAAATTCAATAAAAATGGAACTTACCTTAGAAAAATGCCCATTTTTCCCCTAAGTTGCAATTGCCCGCCTTTAGGTAATATTGTTTTTCTTATAGACAAAAAGGTAAATAAAGGAAAATCCCCAAATTTATTTTAACAGATAAGATAAACAAAAAATGCCGCAGGGAGAGAGAGAGAGAGAGAGAGAGAGAGAGAGAGAGAGAGAGAGAGAAGATACGTACTGCAAAAAATCCTGAGAGTGAGAGAGAGATTTCAGCAATTTATAACAAAAGACAAGACAGAGTTTAAAAAATGTTCAGAATATTTCTTGCTATATTTTGATAAATCGAAATATCTCTCGTGGAATATTGTCCAGTTACGGAGAGAATTCTAACGCAGGAATAGTCATCTTGTTTATTGTGGCTGCCTATTCACTGGTGAGGTTCTTCCTGACTACTGTTGATGGAGTTGAACAGCCCAAGGAGAAGGAACTGAAAGAGAGAATTGCGGCTTGGCGAGACACCATCCGGTACCAGAGAGAGCAGCAGAGGCTCAACAACAATGAAGAGATTCAGAAGGCGGGCGGAAGGGAAGAGCACATTCGTGTGATCCAGATCACTCAGGAGGTGTTGCAACAGCAGGCCTGGCATGAAAGGGCCTACTCGCTCGAAGCTGACACGTTGTTCCTGAAGAGGGAGAACGACCAAGAAAAGAGGGAAAATCGGCAGCTGGAAGACAAGATCCTCAAGATCACAGATGTAAATCAGCAGCTGATGGAAAAGGCAAAGGAAATTGGGGAGAAAAATGATGCCCTATGTGAGAGGATAAGGGAACTAACAGTGCGTTGGCAGAGGCAAACAGCCATGTTGAGAGGCAAGAGGAACTCGTACGACAGAAGGAGAAAGACCGCAGTTAAAAAGCGAAGAAGCGCGGATGGCGAAGCTCATCCAGGAACAAAAGGACGCGACCGAAAAGCGCGAATCCGGCAGGTTCGAGCGCCTGCAGAAGGAAGTGGTAGACCTCAGGAAGGAAAAGTGTGGACTCCAGTGTGAAGTTGAGGCTGCGAAACTCAAGAGGAAGGAGCTGACATGCCTTGTAGAGAAAGGAAATCGTGGCTGGAGAGGAAGGCAGGTGTCCAGGGCGAACGGAACGAAAAGCTGGAAGATGAGGTTAGACAGCTGCGAGGAGCGAAGGAGAAATTGGTTTACAACCTGAAGAACCTGCAGGGGAAAAACAGACGCCTGGAGAAAGACAACTGGAAACTAAAGGAGCAGATGTTCGTCTTCAAGGAATGGCGCGATCTTCAAGGAATGGCGCTGGCCTCACAAAGACGGATGAGATGTGAAAAATTTGAGGACAATGTTTGTTGTATGGAAAGTTTAATGTTTATTTGTAATATGTTTGCCTTGTTGATCCTTGAAGGAAGTTGAAGTTGCAAGGAAATAAATATGCTAAAATGTTTTCTTAAGAGTTTTATTGATTCCTGAAAGGGAAAGGAAGGTGGGAGGACTGAAGAAAGCGTGAGGAAAATGACAAGATTGGTGGAGTGCCAGGAGAAAAGGCATAAGATTCAAAGAAGCCCCAGGAGAACTGAAAGGATTCAGAGAAGCCACAGGAGAACTGAAAGGATTCAGAGAAGCCACAGGAGAACTGAAAGGATTCAGAGAAGCCCCAGTAGAATTGGAAGGAGTCAGTGGCATATTCTGGTTCTGAGACTAAGCAAAGGTGTTGTCTCTGACAGGACAGGCGGGCGAGGCCTGCCACGCGTCCCTAACGGGCGGGTGAGGCCCGCCACGCGTCCTGGGATGGGCGGGTGAGGCCCGCCACTCATCCTGGGACGGGTGGGCGAGGCCCACCACACGTCCCGGGACTGGCGGGTGAGGCCCGCCACGCGTCCCGGGACAGGCAGGCCCCACCCGCCACACATCCTGGGACGGGCGGGCGAGGCCCACCATGCGTCCCGGGACGGGCAGGCGAGGCCCACCACGCGTCCCGAGACGGGCGGGTGAGGCCAGCCACGCGCCCTGGGACAGGCACATCCTGGGACTGGTGGGCGAGGCCTGCCACGCGTTCCGGGATGGGCGGGCCCTGCCCGCCACGTGTCCCGGGACGGGTGGGCGAGGCCCGCCACGCGTCCCGGGACGGGCGGGCCCCGTCCGCCACACATCCAGGGATGGGCGGCGAGGCCCGCCACGCGTCCCGGGACGGGTAGCGAGGCCCACCACGCGTCCCAGGGCGTGCAGTATGTTACGGCTTCTCCCTAGGTAGATTTTTTTTTTTTTTTTGTAGGTTAACCTCAATACTTTTTTTTCTGTTATTAAGAAATATTACTTTACAAGATTATATTTTACAATTGTGTATATACATTATAAGATCTATGTATAATATAAAAATATTACAATTTATTATTTTTCTAAATAGGTTTTATATTTGAAACACTGATTCGTGAAAATTTTGTTAACATTAGACTAAAATCCTATAATATTTACATTAAATGTATTTAACAGTCTATTCTTTATACATATAATAATTTGCTGGTCAGTACTTATTCCCAAATATCTTGCCATCCATATATATATACTTGAAATAAAATCTGCTATTATTACCATTGCTCTATTTTCATCCCATTTTGATTTTGCTTCGAAATCTATTTTTAAAATCCTCAACCTGCTATTAGTTTTTAAATTACAACATTTTCTAAGCAATTCGAATACCCAGGACAACAAATTCTTAACCAAAGGACAGAAATATACCACATGCATATTAGTTTCTATGCATCCACAACCGCATTCCTTACATCTTTTATTTTCATCATGGCTAACCTATCATTTGTACTTAAAACTTCATGAACATACTTAAAAAAAATTTCTCTACTTTTATTTTTTATATGCTTATTATTTCCATGTTCCCAAATTAGTTGAATAGTGGATACAATTTTTCAATATTTGGAACATATTCACTGTTTTTCAGTAAATGTTCATATACCACTTTCGTTTTTATCTGTGGATAAGAGGTCATCATATTAGCACTTCGTAATATATGTATAGTACTTTCATAAAAACTTGGTGTAAAAAATAGTGCAATCCTGAAGTTGGCATTCATTTTCTATAAGGTGGTTGCTCTGACTTTACAATAATAAATAATCATTTGGTAACCAAAACAACGATCTTTTAAACATTATAGAAATGTACTAAACATTATTGACTTCGCTTTACACTGAATATCAATAATTCCACAACCAATTCTTAATTTTGACAAAAACATAGGTCGATTGGATGGAAGGTTGCCGCGCATTCTTTGGAGGACACCCTATCGACAATGTATAAATAAATAAAATTTTATTTTTTTCAATAATAAATGATCTTTTAGTTATTTTCTTAATATTAAATGATTTTGTATATTTTATATCATTCACAATGTTTCTTTTTGTAATAAATATGTTGAAATACTGACTTGCATTTACATTTTCCTTATGATGCTTAATTTATGTCATGACAATATATATGATGATATGATGGGTGAAGTAAAAATTGAAAAAAATGAAAAAGCATGGCCATAAAGAATAATAACATGAAATATAACAGGAAATCTAACATGAAATATGATATATGAAATATAAAATAAATAGAACTCGGAAAATAATTTAAACTATAAAATGAAATGTAACATGAAATAAATATGGCCATCAAATGATATAAAACATACAAGGTAAAGAATGAATAATATAATATTTGAGAAACAGGACAAATGAACATGAAACACATACAAATATGATAATGAAAACAACTAATAACATTGACTGGACATAGTTATTAACAGGGGAACAATGAAAAATCAGTAACAGACTAAAGACATATGGACCTCAGTTGATAATATATATATTTTGCTGTTGAAAATGTTATGGTATAACCAAGTCCCAATTTCATTTTCTACATTCTATACTTTCATGTTCATTTTCTTACAGTCTGTTCTTTTCATGTTCATTTTCCTTACATTCTATGCTTTTATATTCATTTTTCTTACTCTCTATGTTCTTTTCACGTTCATTTTCTTACAGTCTATGCTTTTCATGTTCATTTCTACTTTCTATGCTTTACATCCGATCCATCCTTTGCTTCTCATTTGTCTCATTATCTGAATTAGGTTATTATTACTCCGCAACAACACTGCAACCCACTCGCAACACACCTCTACACAGAGTAACAAAGCGAAGAGCGCGTGGCCTGGCATAGCACACGACCATAACACCGCGCCAACTCCGTAACACTCTAGGGCCCACCGCAGGAACACGCCGTGAGGTGCCCGTAACCCACCGCCCGGGTCTGCCCCACGCCGCCCAATAACGGTCATTTTTTTCTCCCTAACCGCGTCAATTTTGTAACGGTTTCTTGCGGTCCCACGCCGTAACAGCCTGCAACACGAAAGTGCGTAAGTGTAAACCTACCTTAACGGTCAGCGCCAGCCCCCGCCAGCGAGTAGCGCGCTTTTGGTGCATTTATAGTGCGGTTTCATGCGGCTTCTTGCGGTCCCACGCTGTAACAAACCGCACCACAAAAGTGCGTAGGTGTAAAGCAGTCTTTGCTAAGCGCTTGCGGAAACTTTATGCGGATACAACGGCAACACTGGCGACTATATGGTTTAGTCACCCCTCAACTTTCTGAACTTATAATCCTGCCGTCGTCCTCCTGAGCGTTTCAGCCAACAACCAACACGTGCCGCTTGAAGACCATGACTCGACTTCTTCAAGGTGATACTTGAAAACCAACTGCTGCTGCGTCCTCAACGTAAAAGCTTGTCGAGGACCGGTCGCTTTGCCTTCCAAAGCCTGTCTGCTTTCCAGGGAAAACAACACCGAGACGAACGTAACCTCGTCTCCACACGCCAAACACGAGAGGTCATTGAAACCAGCGAACCAGTGCTGTTTCAAAGCGACAATCCAACAACTGAATGACCCTCACAATTCATATATATATATATATATGTATGTATGCTTAAAAATCACAGTAGATGCACGTGACTTCATTAAATAAGCGAAATAACCACGGGCAGAGATCTACGATAGGCAGAAATCAAAGAGTTTTCGCTTCTTTTCTAAGGCATTGACAAAAGCGCTCGATTCTGCCCTATCATTTTCCTGTGGTATTCAATTTGTATATAATATATATATATATATATATATATAGAATATATATATATATATATATTGTGACGTGTATAGATCGTTCGAGCTTACCCAAATATAAAAAACAAATTAAATATTTGATTTGGAAAACGCAGCCATTTCTTTAGAATATCAGTGATTTTTAGGAAAAAACGCGGGAACCAAAACCCGCCAGCCAGAGATAGGGGATTCCCCAGTGGGGGAAAAGAGTAATTTTATCAGCTGTAGGGAGTATCTCAAAAGGGAAGGGTGGTAGGCAGATTGGTACTTCTTAGACCCATACCTTAAGCTCTCTTTCCTGTGACCCCTCTGCTGGCTGTATGCTTGTTTTCCAGGATTTGCCTTGATCGTGGGGGGTTAAGCCACGGCACTAGAGAGGAGGCCGTTTTCGATGACTCAGAAAAGGTGACCTACGTCACAAGCATGGGGCTATCAATCACGGCAGTCGGTCACCCTCAAGCCTCAGTTTCCCACTGACCTCGGGTAGGGTCACTGCGAAAATTTTTTCCTTGAAAAGAACTCTAATATCGGCATTAATCGGCATTAATTAATAAGAAAAAAATGCCAAAACAAGTGTTTTGTGTGCCTCGTTGTAGAGGTAATTACAATAAACACAATAAAGTTTGTGTTTTTTCCTTCCTAAGGACGAAATCCTTAGAAGGAAGTGGGTACTAGCGGTGAAGAGGGAAAGACGGATTTACACCAACAAACAACAGCAGGGTAAGTCGAGTGAGCATTTGTTTACGTGCATAGATATACATATGCTGTGGTATGTATATACTATACAGTATAATATATCATATGTATATATATATATATATATATATATATGTATATATATTATGGTATATATATATATAAGTATATATATATATATATATATATATATATATGATAAAAAGATATATATATATATATATGTATATACATATGTATAATATATATATATATATATATATATATATATATATATGTTATTATATATGTATATATATATATCCTATATATATATATGTATATATATATATAATAAAATATATATATATATATATTATACACTATAATATATATATATATATATATATATACGTATACATATATATACATATATATATATATATATATATATATATATATTATACATACAAGTTTTCTGCTTTATAATTGAATTAGTAAGAAGTAGCTTTTAGTTTCAAATGATATAAACGTGAAACGTAGTGAACGTGTTATTGAATTGTGGGTTATTTGATCGCAGGGTGTGCGAGTTGCATTTCGTCCCGAAGATATTCTATGGGAGGTTTCACATTTTTGATGAGAAGGCTGGCAAAAAACCTAACTGCAAGACTTGGGAAACCTCGACTACGTTATGATGCTGTTCCCATCAATATTGCCTAATTGTCCAGCTTATTTTATCATCTGCTCTAAACGTAAGAGAGTCTCCAGAATGCAGGAGAGCAAGGCTGGAGGAAAAAGCTTTGCAAGCTGCAATGGTAGATAGTGTGCAACTCACGATGTATATAAGGAAAGTAAAATTTTTGTAATCTTAAGGATTTAACTGATAGGAAATTGAACTCATTTGACACTCTTATGGACAATAATAAGAAAAGAGAAATATTGCTAATTTGTGTAGGATTTTGGAGCCCCCCATTAAGTCATATGCCTGTGTCTCTTGTTTATATATGATGATTGTTCAATCCGCGTATTTGTTCACGATGCTGAAATTAAGAAACTGGGAAACTATAAAATTCCTTCTAGGTTGGTGAACATAAATGAGCTAGAAATTATATTGAATAACCTTAGAAAAAATACCAGATACAACAATTTCGAAAGACGCCCAACAGTACCATTTCTTATTTTGCAAAACTAGTCATTTCTTTGTTGACAGCCGTTCTTGATGAAGATTTTAAATATTTCTCAGCATTAAGTTCATATGTGAACAGATACGTCCTGATGACTCTTTAAAAAACTAGAATATTCGTCAGAAATCACAATTTTTTCATCACTTTTTGTACAATTGTTCCCCTCAAGGTTACAGACTTCTGAGAGATAGTGGGTTACGTAATCTTCCCAAGCTTCTCAACAGTCCAAAAGAGTTTTATTTCTAAAGATTTCAGTCCTTCCCTTGAGCAGCCATGATGAAAACTTCTTTGCATATATCAAACAAAAGTTTTAAGTACCTTTCAGATGATGACAATACAGTGAACCTATTATTAGTGAAATCACATTTAAAAGCTTATTTCGATTACAAAGGTGGTAACATTGTAGGGTCAGCATTTGACAGTTTCGAAGCGCAAACAGCACATTTCGTTTTATGGTAAATAGCAATTAAGTCACCGTTCAAAAGATGTTGTTATATAATTCCCACGAAATGCATGAAAGCAGAGACGTTGTCATCCATAATTAAGAGGTTATAATGGGATTGAAAAAGATCGGATTCACTATAAATTTGCGTTTTAACAGACAATAAAATGCCATCAATGGGAAAGCAATGTCATATTTTGCCAACCCTCCAAAGTTATCCATAGTATATGAACATCCTTCCAAAAAAACCCGACCTCTTTTTTTAGGTTTTGATTCAGTTCATTTATTAAAATGTATCAGGAATAATGGGTGGGCCAAAAAGATCAAGAAATAACGATGAGATTTCTAAGTTTTCTTTTTATAGTGGCAATACTTTCAAAAAACGAAATTGAAATGAATTATGCTCCTTTAAATACTTTGCAAAAACTTCACTCGTTGGAAAGAAAGTCTCTTTGTAACTCATTCATACAAATTGACGCAAAGGCATTGTGGCCATCAAGTCTCGGAAAGACAAAATGTGAATCTATATTGAAGATTTTCATGAGTATGTAATTGAAGCTCTGTTAACTTTTCGGAACGAAAAACTTCTTGTCATTTTCATCTGAAGTAGCAGATTACATTAAGGTAATTCACAATGGTGGACCATAATGAATGTAAATCCAAGTTTAAAGGAAACGGCTTAACAATCAAAATATTCAACACCTTCTCTAACTAATGATGCTTTCTGATATAAAATTATGAATTTCCCAATCATTTTCATCTATGGTTACAAGTTTGGTCTGAAAAACAAGGGAATTAAAGGTAATTTAACACGAGAGAACCATTTACAGCTTTGAAACATAAAACTCAGCAATTATAGAACTTACTGATTACTGTATTTTCTGATTGAAAATGGATTACCTTCTTACAGGTAAATTTCAAACAGATAATCTAGAAGAAAGGTTTAGTAAATACCGTCAGCTCTCAGGTGGAAATTATAATAATATCAGATACGCAAGTTTTGAATCAGAGAAAAAACTCAGAATGAGTCAGTTTCTTAGAAAAATCTTACCAATGAATGGCAAGTATGTAAATTTAACCGAATTTGAGGAAATTAAGTTGGGGAGGAAATGAGTCACACTGAGCATGTTAATCTAGATGATTTTGATTTGAATATTGGCAAGAAAGATTTTGACGATTGTAAAGAAGTATTCCAGTCATAATTGATATTTAGCCGGTTATTGTTTTTTACTCTGTTGACAAGAAAAATAAAATGTTCATCTTGCAAAGAACTTACGACCCATTCAAACGATGAAGAATTCCTTTTACTCAACCATTATATTAAATGGTGTCAGCAGAGGTTCCCTTTTGCACCAAGTGAAATTACAGTAAATATTATCATGCATAGTTACATAATTCTTAGTAAAATTACTAAAATGAAAGACTTCTTAAGAGCAAGAATCAGCGAAATATGGCATGGCACTCATTATGAAAACTCTTACTGACAATACGCCCCGTTTCCAATTGATGTCTGGTGAGCAGGTCATAACTGGAAAGAATCGAAAAAATGCTTGTGTGGGCTTCTTCAAATTCACTCTGAACAATTTTTGTCGAAAAGAAATGATTCACTGGCTTGTGGTAAAAGTGCCGGTAAAAACGAAAACTGCAAACTTTAACTAATGACAAGAAACTAATTTTTCCCCATTGATTTATATAGATATTCATATTTAACTCTTTATCATTTGTTTATGCTTAATCTATTGAATTATATGTAGAAATCTACTGGCCAGTTTTTTTTTTTTTCCGATACATATGAAATTGTTATATAAATTTGCTTTTTTTTTTCTTCTATTTAACTTAGTTATTATTTGTTAATGCTTAATCTTATTGTTATTATTTTTAAAGATCTACAGGCCATTTTTTACCAGATACATATGAAATATTTATTATATTATGTAAATACGCTGCATTTATGTTTTAATTTCTTCACATTTAACTTATTGTTATTATTTGTTCATGCTTAATCTTATTGTTATTATATGCAGATTCTACTAGCCATTATAACAGATACATGTGAAATTGTTATTAGATTTTGTAAAAATGCTAGAGTTATGTTTTTTCTTCTTTTACCTTTTTGTAACGAATAAAATTATATTTTTATATAGAAACCTGCATATTTACCTATTCTGTTTATCCTAGATTTTGATAACTTCAAGCTTTACTTCAAAAAAAGTAAATGTTGAAGAGAAAGTGAGAGTAAGCGAGATTCTCTCTACCCGATGGGAAACAAATAGTGATAAGCGCGGTCAAGGTCTCAGCTAGGGAGCGGCCATACATAGACCCATCTGCCTACGTCATAATCCAGTGAGAAGGCCTCCTCTCTAGGTGGCCGTGGTTAAGCTGACTTCCAACCCCCAAGCAACCCACCTGAATTCTGCCTCAGTCGGCTGCGAGACTTGATCTCGGACAAAGGTCAAATTACCTGCCTTCCTGTTAGGCCTATCCAGGATGTGAGTGGCGCGCCGATGACCCAGGCCTCAGACAAAGGGGGTCCCCATGCTTTTCTACAAAGAGCCACATTTTCTACAAAGGTCCACACTGAACACGACACCCAGGTACATCTTGTGAAACAGCATATTGCCAGTCCCTTATCACCTATTATCATTTTTGATCCTCATTCTCCCAATTCAATTTGCCAGCAACAAAAGGAATTCATCCTTTTGTTCCCTCTCACTGCCTCATGGCCGCATGCTTCCCCTTGTGTGATCGTCCCAGACCAATGGAGTCATTGCATACTTCAGTGAAACCTTAAAAGTTCCTTCTCCCCAGTATAGGAGAATTAATTAATCAAAGCAAGAAGTCATTTTTTCTTTTATCTCGTTTAATCTGGGATTCTTTTCCAGATTCCATGAGTCACATGCCGTCTCTCTGCCCGCAAGTGTGCATTACCCCAAGTGAATGAAAATCAGCTTGAATTGAATGAGAGATTCTAGCCCCAACGTGGGGGGCCAATATCATTTACCACTTTTCTCCAGCCAGCACGGGCCTTTTTTGTAAATAAATAGCTGTAAAGTAACGAGCTGAGTTTTCTGGCGACCTTTTCCTCTAAAGAAATTATCAATAATAATCAGTTTTACGGTAAGTTCAATTAATTTCAACTTGTCTTCCTTCAATTATTTCCGTTTACGTATATAGCCTCTCTCAAGGCCAGCTATAATACGTAACATTGTCGACCTTCGCCGAGGATATGAACCTAGCTTGCTTAAAAAAAGCTTGTAAATCGCGTTATCCGTTGTAAAACGTAAACTGTAAATTATTTTACAAAAAGCAAATCAAGCACACTTGCAGGGAAAGAAGACACACTGACTCACGGTAAGGTATTCCATTCATTAATATGATTATTCTATAACCAATGTTAGCTTAAGGTACGTTTAAGTATTTTTATTGTTGAAGTGGTCAAAAGAGCGTAGGTAGAAATCTTATTATTGTAACGGCGAACACGCCAGTGCTTTATTTTAGCGGCGAGCAAACAATTTGCCCCGTGAATTCTCTGTTACTTTGTGCTGTCCTCGTAGGAGCTTACACTAACACGTGTGCAGATTAGATGCCAGAAAGGACCAGATCAAAACTAGGAAGTGCTTTGCAGGGTTTAATTTGCTGTATTAGAAAGCCTAGCTAGTTAGGAGATGTTTTACTAATAGTTACGGCAAAAGAAGTGTACAATTCTTTTGTCTGTGATATGTTAGGGAAATCCATTTTTAACTTAGTTTTCATTTCATTCCGCTTACCTCTCAGCTTAGTAAGCTTTCGCGCCTGCGCGGTCTCAACCAGCCTTCGTTTTCGCTCACAGCGGCAGCCATGTTTGTTATCTCTCAGAATTATCTAAACTATTTAAGCAAAGTAACGTAAGTCTCAAAGTTTTAACGTAAATAATATCAATCTCAGTACTAGTATCTATCGTTCTGCCAGAGAAATTAACTTAATTCGCCTTGAATAAGAAACTAAAAGTTCGTGTTGTAAATCGCGTCGCATTTACAGAGAATCAGCTGATTCGCCATCACTGCTAGCACACCGTGGTGCTAACCCGCTCTTCTCGCCTCACGTGTTTCACCTCGCATCGCTCACTCGCGCGCTGAGCGAAAGTTTCATTTCACTTCGCACTAAACGTAACCTCTTCTTTTTACAATTGTTTGCTAACATTTTCATTTTAGAATCCTTACCGTCATTTCACTGTTCACAGGGACCTAGTAATCTTACATAAAGTTAACGTAAATCTTCAAGTAGAGTAAATCACAAGAATTGTTAATGTAAAACACGTCTTTGTAAAATTCATATTGAAACGCAAATCATTTCATAAGCGCAAGCCGCTAACATTAACGTAAACATCGTTCACCGCGAGCGCGTTATCATTTTTCATAAAACGTTTTCAAAAGCAATTCTTTCAGTAAACGTTAACGTAAGTAAATCATTTAACGCAAGTTGCGTCATATTAAACTAACATTAGTAGTTCAATTCAAATATAAGGGAGTTCATTCATATATCATTTTTCACCCTCTCCGAGAGAGAGAGAGAGAGAGAGAGAGAGAGAGAAAACCAGAACACAGTATTCACGAAGCCAAGAGTACTACATCTTACCATTAATTATAGCATGCAGAATTAACATTTAGTCTCTTGTGTCTTTCATTTACACAGCGTGATACGTACGCGCATGTGTCCATTGCAGTTTGCAAGCATTTATTTATTTCATTTATCGAGTACTTCAGCGAGTGACTGAGCATTTCTTCAATTATCATTACCTGTCGTTGCCCGAGTGGTCTTTTCATTTTCTTTTATCACAAAAGACTTGCGTATACCGCAAGCACCATTCGCACAGTGTGCCACGCAAATTCATTACTTCCAGACAGGGAAGTCGTTACCAGTTTAGGACTGGCCACCACCAGTGCACGTCAGGTCTTACCATTTCACAGCGCCACTAATTCTTGACACTGTCTATCGACTGGCTGCTGAAGTACTCCCACCTTTTACTTTCTCTCCTCCACCATTACACTCTGCCATGAGCAGTGCCATTTCACTTCAGTATATTTAAGTATACTGCATGTAGTGTCCGGGACACACCAGCACGATACCAGTGCTCCAGGGAACGCCTCCCCAAAGTGCCGCCATACCAGCCCTAAGTGCTGACAAACCTGCGTGTCCGTCCTTACGGAACGCCCAATTCATTAATGTCCGTGTACGAGGATCAGTGATCCTTCGGACCATTCCAAGGGAACGCCTCCCAAAGTGCCGCAATACCAGCACTACTAGTGCTGCCCAAGGAACGCCTCCATAAGGGCCATTGCACCTGTACAGGCCGTACAGGTAGCCATTAAACCTGCGTGTCCGTCCTTACGGAACGCCCAAATGATTAGTGTGTCCGTGTACAAGGGTCAGTGATCCTTCGGACCAACCCAAGGAACGCCTCCTCATAAGTGCCGCGCACCTGTATTGGACCTACAGGTAGCCCATTCCAACGTCTCCCAAGTTGGGAAGGCCCGTAAGTGTGACATACGCCGCACACTCCATTCGATTTTTTCACCTCATCAGAAGGTACCATTCACAAAGTGCCACCGAGCACCCAGTCTTTTCAGACTTTTTATTACCACGTCGCAGAACACATTTCCAAGTGAGTGCCACTTTCCACAGTAGGCACTCCGATTCCATCCATTACCCTTCCTGGCCATTAATATCATTTTCCTCCGAGCCTCTACTGCAGCCTAAGGGAAATGACTTCCCCTGCTTCCCGCGACTTCTTTGCCAGAGAGCTAGAGAAGCTCCGAGTCCTCATAACTCTGGGCAAGGAGGCCGGTTACACTGGACCAGCACTTGACCAGTGGATAAAGGCGCAGCAGGCTGCTGTGCGCCTGCAAGAAAAGGAAGAAAGAGAAGCAGAGGAGAAAGCCAGAGAAGCAGAGAGAGAAGAAAGAGAAGCAGAGAGGAAAGCCAGAGAAGCAGAGAGAAAGGAAAGAGAAGAAGAGAGAAAGCATGAGCTAGCTCTCATAGAGGACGCAATCTCTCTGCTAGTTTCTAAGCCCCAGACCATGAGCTGGACTCCCGGTAAGAGGTGGTTGCGGAGGTTCTGCACCACTTGTTGTGTGCGTGGACATGCTGTGGATTCCCGACCCAGTGCCCAAGTCGGTCTCTACCTTGGGAGGAGAGCTTCCAGGGTGAACTTCTCCAAGGCTACCATGTAGCCCTGCCTGATGAACGGTCTCCTACGGCCTATCAGTGGGTACAAGTCATGGCCGACACCGAAGCCCAGGTCTCCCTTATTTCCAGAAAGGCATTGCCTAGGGGTGCCAAAATCCAGACGAACAAAGAAATTCAGTTTGAATGGATTGACGGTAACCTCATTCTGTTCCTTCGTCCTTCTGAATGTTGAAATGCCCTTTCTGGACCAGGAGGACCAGGGAAACCACATTGTGCCGCCTGGGCGTAGTGACCAATTTCATGATGTTTATCAGGTGATATTGGGCCGAGATCTACTAAAGCCGTATCTCCCCTGGACACAGCTCCCACTACCAGATGCACCGGACACCTGCGCATGCCAGATAACCACACCTCAATTTTAGGTTCAGAGGCTAGTGCCTCCGATGTCCCCGACATCCTGTCTATTTGCGAACCTGGCCCTGACCCAGTGGTCAGAGCCCGAAGTTTCTTCGCACCATCTCAGCCTCTTACCACTTTACGCCTACCTCCTCCCCTTTGGAAGAGGTAAGCCCACCAGTTGACCCCGGACTTGTTTCCGAGGGTGATCCAACAGAGGACGTTTCACCTGTGCCAGAGCACACTGCCAGCCTTGGTGATCCACAGATTCGCAACTGTGGGGCCATCTCGGTCTTATCATCCAGTGCCACGGAAGAGGTTCTGGAACACGTTCTGCCGAGACTGTGGCCGCAAGGGTCACATGTCTGCCAACTATGGAGGGTGCGCAAATTTTAATATTCCTGCCATCGCAATGGCCGTCACCAATCCTTCTTCTCTAGGACCCCCAGCTAAGGGCCCTATAACCGTCGCACTCCTCCAAAGTCATCATCAGCCAAGCCACGTCAGAGCCTACGACGACTCTGGCGCTCAAATCTCCCTGATACGGGAAGACCGTGTCCCCCGAGGGGCTAACATTGATAGACGTCAATTAATCACCATCGAAGGTATCAACCATATTAAATTGATCCTTCGACCGTCCAATTGAGGGTCACAGACCTCACTTCTCCAGAGTTTGTACCCTTGCAGTTGCAAGCTACATCCAGGAGGTTACGACCTCCTCCTAGGGCAAGACATGAAGTCTCCCTCACCGTTCAAGAAGCCTAGGGGTCCTAACCCCACAACAAATCACTCCAAGACAAGGAGTCATCGAAATTCTACTTCCTCCAGGAAGTACGTCCACCAACAGTCTCCCCCATTACCAAGGAGGGAGATTGACCATTCACAGTTCCGTTGCAAAACCTGCAACGTAATAGGGCACTCTACTAATTGGCCTAGGTGCCCTAGCCGACTACCAGCAGCGGACAATGTCCATTTTCCACAAGGCTTAGCCTTCCAAAAGAGACAGGAGCCTCTGTCTCCCATTTCCAAGGGCACGCTCAGAGGTATTGCACCTCCGGTACCCGCCACAGGTTCAGTCGACCTCCACACTCTGCCAGTGCCACTTGGCAGCACTGAGCAGTGCCAAGCTCCGTCCAGCCTGGACGTAGAGCCACCACCGAACTTGACTTCTGCGCCTGGCCCCGAGCTAGTGCCGGCGCCTAACCTAACCAAGGATCCTCCTACAGGAGATCCTCCAACAGGCATGGAGCTTACCGCAGCCCATGGCCAACCCAAAGTCCATGAGTCTTCTTCACCCTCACCACTGTCGCCCGAGGATTGAACCGCTGGCAGACCTAACCTTCATACCTCCTCTGGAAAACCAGGAACTGCCCGACCAGGAGTCAGCCTGGAGTTTTCCCCTTACGACGGCTGTCGCAGCAGCCGAAGTGAGGGCCTCCCCTGTAGTAGGTTCCACCTCTACGACGGTTGCTGCAGATACCGAAGTAGGGTGTTCTCCTGCAATCCCTCAGGCTACCACTGCCTCTGCTCCTGCCGGCGTTTCTGGCCTTTCCCCAGAGTCGGTGCCTCCGTCTACTCCAAGGACTGGTATAGCCAGGTCCTGGAGGAATAATAAGAAGAAGAAGGGACGTAACCAATCATTAACACACTAACCAAAGAGCCACATGGTCTCCTTGACACCTGTGCCCGAGGTACAGTGTCACATTCATTTGCGGAGTGATCCTGGCACCTACCCAGAGAAGGTAGCCAGCCTGATCTCTGCCAGTAGAACTAACCCTCTAACCCCTAGCCATGGTGATACTAACCCTTACTTAAATATAATTACCTCATTACATTTCCATCCTGGTAATGCACTAACCACTCATCATCCTCACGCTTCATTACCTCACCTCATGTATTTTAACAATTCCGCTGAACTACTGCTGTGCGTACCACACTCTGGAATGATTGCGTCTTCATTTAACTATAATGAGTAGGTTAGGCTAATGATTTATTTATACCAGGGCATTAGGTTAGTAGCAAGTAGAATTTTCAAGTAACCTTATCTAGGGGTAGAGTAGACTGTCGTCACAA
Source organism: Macrobrachium nipponense (assembly GCF_015104395.2). NCBI lineage: Eukaryota > Metazoa > Arthropoda > Malacostraca > Decapoda > Palaemonidae > Macrobrachium > Macrobrachium nipponense. Next base: position 11,612,257 of record NC_061092.1, on the reverse strand, counting down.
GACAACCCGTAGTTATTACTTAGGCTAGACTACATTACTCCATTAAGTTAGTACACTTAGCATCTCCGCCTATACGTTAGGTAGGCCACTGTAGTTAGCTGTATCGCCGCTCTACAGACTTCAAGTTAGAGTAGGGGAACTGGGTAGTCGAGACGATCAATCTATTTAAGCCAAGACCTTCACGCCCGAAAGGGAGTGAATGCCTTCTTAACAGGGGGAGCTGTGACGTGTATAGATCGTTCGTCTACCCAAATATCAATTAAATAATTTGATTTGGAAAACGGCAGCCATTTCTTTAGAATATCAGCTGATTTTTAGGAAACGCGGGAACCAAAACCCGCCAGCCAGAGATAGGGGATTCCCCAGTTGGGGGAAAAGAGTCTTTTATCAGCTGTAGGGACGTATCTCAAAAGGGAAGGGTGTAGGCAGATTGGTACTTCTTAGACCTATACCTTAAGCTCTCTTTCCTGTGACCCCTCTGCTGGCTGTATGCTTGTTTTCCAGGATTTGCCTTGATCGTGGGGGGTAAGTTAACTGACTTCCAACCCCCAAGCAACCCACCTGAATTCTGCCTCAGTCGGCTGCGAGACGTGATCTCGGACAAAGGTCAAATTACCTGCCTTCCTGTTAGGCCTATCCAGGATGTGAGTGGCGCGCCGATGACCCAGGCCTCAGACAAAGGGGGTCCCCATGCTTTTCTACAAAGAGCCACATTTTCTACAAAGGTCCACACTGAACACGACACCCAGGTACGTCTTGTGAAACAGCATATTGCCAGTCCCTTATCACCTATTATCATTTTGATCCTCATTCTCCCAATTCAATTTCCAGCAACAAAAGGAATTCATCCCATTGTTGTCCCTCACTGCCTCATGGCCACATGCTTCCCCTTGTGTGATCGTCCCAGACCAATGGAGTCATTGCATACTTCAGTGAAACCTTAAAAGTTGGCTTCTCCCCAGTATAGGAGAATTAATTAATCAAAGCAAGAAGTCATTTTTCTTTTATCTCGTTTAATAATCGGGATTCTTTTCCAGATTCCATGAGTCACATACCGTCTCTCTGCCCGCAAGTGTGCATTACCCCAAGTGAATGAAAATCAGCTTGAATTGAATGAGAGATTCTAAGCCCCAACGTGGGGGCCAATATCATTTACCTTTTCTCCAGGCCAGCACGGGCCTTTTTTGTAAATAAAAAGCTGTAAAGTAACGAGCTGAGTTTTCTGGCGACCTTTTTCCTCTACAAAGAAATTATCAATAATAATCAGTTTTACGGTAAGTTCAAATAATTTCAACTTGTCTTCCTTCAATTATTTCCGTTTACGTATATAGCCTCTCTCAAGGCCAGCTATATACGTAAAAAAAAATATATATATATATATATATATATATATATATATATATATATATATATATATATATATATATATATATAATGTCAGTGTATTCGATATATGCGAGAGCGCTGCTGCTGCGTTTTGGTTTTCACATCTTAATCGAATCAATGTTCTATTCGCCAGTGACCTTCAGAATGCCAGTTGTCTCTCATAAGTTCAATGTAACTGTGCCCCTTAAAGTCCTAGGAACGTTTTCTAGATTAAGTTACTTTTTGAAATTAGCTAACGCTGTGTGTGGACAAAATTTTTATTGGTACCAGCAAAGCTCTATTTATTGTATTTAAAGATATCTGCTGTAATGATGTGATAGATTTATTCAATTATTTTTATTTTTCGAGAGAGAGAGAGAGAGAGAGAAAGAATTTGGTCGATTCAGGTTCATAGTCATATTGACTCTGACTGAATATAATTCGCCTAAAATACCTCGCCAGATTTCTTGAGTGGTTTTGTCAAAGCTCATCTCTTTCCATCTCTCTCTCTCTCTCCCCATCAAACGTGAGAGGGGGAGCAACAGAGGCCGAGATTGGAGTAAATGTTCTGATTGACAGGTTGAGGAATGTTGACGATACCGGTTGTGAAAAGCAACTTCGATGGAGAATTGATGGGGGTCGGAAAGTAACTAAGAGTTCGAGAATTCTGATGTTGTTTTTTTGAGGTTGGTGTTTTATTGTCGTTGGTTCGAATGGATCAGAGGTCCACACCAGGCATTCTACTCCTTTTTTTATTTACTCCCTTTCATAATACACTGCCACACTCGGGATGAAAGTCTGCGTTGGCATAAGGCCGGCTTAATTTAGACCAATCTGTCATAGGTGAGATGTCAGCGTATGTGAGTTCTTGACTGAAATTACTGCTTATTTATTTTTTTTTCTTATATTTATCTATTCATTTTATTTTGTTTTTCTTAAGTTTATTCTTTTATTTTGTTTTGTTTTTCGTGTGTTTATTTATTCGTTTTGTTTTGTTGTTCGTATGGTTATTCACTTATTTTATTTTGTTTTTCGTATATTTATTTTTTTTCGCACATTTATTAATTTATCAATGTTTAACATTTAGTTATCTACTGTATATCATTGTTTATATAGTTTATTTATATTTGTTTATTAATTTATTCTTTCCATGATGTTTTGTATACTTTCTAACTAACGAGGATATTTTGTTTCATGTTTTCTTTTATATGCTACAATATCATTTACAAGGCTCTATATATAAATTCCATACCTATCTAAAATATTAAATATCTATTCAAGGCGACAATGTCTGTAACGCTTATTATTATTCACAGTTTGATACATTTTCTGATAAATCTAAAAAACAAAATTAGGCATTCTGATTTTTGTTCACTGAGTAAAAAAAATGAATAAATAAAAAATAAAACATTGCAACTATAGCAATAATTACTTAGAACGATGACTAATCCACTCCCTGGACTGGGCATTAGCCGCTTGAAAAAAAAAAAAAAAAAAAAACTATTTTACGCGAATTTAGCATTTAGCAAATCGGAATCCTGTTCATTAGCGCGTGGTAGACGCTCGCTTTGCTCATGCTAATGCAGGGATCAAGGTTCCCATTATCCCGGCATTGCTTTTTGATGGTAAGGATGAAAATAATGATTTTTTAATGGTAAGGGTGAAAGTAATGATTTTTAATGGTAAGGATGAAAATAATGATTTTTTAATGGTAAGGGTGAAAGTAATGATTTTTAAAGGTAAGGGTGAAAGTAATGATTTTTAATGGTAAGGGTGAAAGTAATGATTTTTAATGGTAAGGATGAAAGTAATGATTTTTAATGGTAAGGATGAAAATGATGATTTTTTAATGGTAAGGATGAAAGTAATGATTTTTAATGGTAAGGATACAAGTAATGATTTTTAATGGTAAGGATGAAAGTAATGATTTTTAATGGTAAGGATAAAGAAAATTATTTTTTAATGGTAAGGATGAAAGTAATGATTTTTAATGGTAAGGATGCAAGTAATGATTTTTTAATGGTAAGGATGAAAATAATGATTTTTAATGGTAAGGATGAAAATAATGATTTTTTAATGGTAAGGGTGAAAATAATGATTTTTAATGGTAAGGATGTAAATAATGGTTTTTAATGGTAAGGATGAGAGTAATGATTTTTAATGGTAAGGATGAAAGTAATGATTTTTAATGGTAAGGATGCAAGTAATGATTTTTAATGGTAAGGATGAAAATAATGATTTTTAATGGTAAGGATGAAAGTAATGATTTTTTAATAGTAAGGGTGAAAGTAATGATTTTTAATGGTAAGGGTGAAAGTAATGATTTTTAATGGTCAGGATATGAATAATGATTTTTAATGGTAAGGATGAAAATAATGATTTTTAATGGTAAGGATGAAAATAATGATTTTTAATGGTAAGGATGAAAGTAATGATTTTTTAATAGTAAGGGTGAAAGTAATGATTTTTAATGGTAAGGGTGAAAGTAATGATTTTTTAATGGTCAGGATGTGAATAATGATTTTTAATGGTAAGGATGAAAATAATGATTTTTTAATGGTAAGGGTGAAAGTAATGATTTTTAATGGTAAGGGTGAAAGTAATGATTTTTAATGGTAAGGGTGAAAGTAATGATTTTTAATGGTAAGGATGAAAATAATGATTTTTAATGGTAAGGATGAAAGTAATGATTTTTAATGGTAAGGATGAAAATAATGATTTTTAATGGTAAGGATGAAAGTGATGATTTTTAATGGTAAGGATGAAAATAATGATTTTTTAATGGTAAGGATGAAAGTAATGATCTTTAATGGTAAGGATGAAAGTAATGATTTTTAATGGTAACGATGAAAATAATGATTTTTAATGGTAAGGATGAAAATAATGATTTTTTAATGGTAAGGGTGAAAGTAATGATTTTTAATGGTAAGGATGTAAATAATGATTTTTAATGGTAAGGATGAGAGTAATGATTTTTAATGGTAAGGATGAAAGTAATGATTTTTTAATGGTAAGGGTGAAAGTAATGATTTTCTAATGGTAAGGGTGAAAGTAATGATTTTTTAATGGTCAGGATGTGAATAATGATTTTTAATGATAAGGATGAAAATAATGATTTTTAATGGCAAGGATGAAAATAATGATTTTTTTAATGGTAAGGGTAAGGGTGAAAGTAATGATTTTTAATGGTAAGTGTGAAAGTAATGATTTTTAATGGTAAAGATGAAAGTAATGATTTTTAATGGGAAGGATGAAAATAATG
>NC_061092.1:11595130-11600130 GCF_015104395.2 Macrobrachium nipponense | reverse complement strand
AGTCTATACGTCTAAACGAACTCTATACTAAATAAACTCTCCTTTGCCCGCAGTGTCTTACGGTTTTTAAAATGGACCCCCCTACGCTGTCAACGACTGTTCTTTTATACGCGCTCGCTCACCCGAAATCCAACTCGGAACGTCCCAGGGTTCCCCTGGCAATCCTATTGAACGCGCCCACTCCGCGTTTCCTAAGCCAAGATAAGGCTTCAAAAGCTCCGGCTAGCGCAGCTCTGAATGAGAAAGAGCTTACTATATTCAAAAGGTCTCCTGCATTTTGTGTCTTGGAGCGAGATTAGGAAACGCGCGTAAAACGGTACTAATAAATGTGGTGTCCATCCTCACGGAGAAGTGACGTAAGCGCGTGTCGGTCAAAGCTTTATGAATTGTGCTTCTGTATTGCTAGTTACTTCTATTCTTCCAAGCGCAAGTAGTACATTATTCGACGGATTTATTTGCAGGAGATTCCCCCCAACCCCCAGCCCCCCACCATCACCCAACCTCGAGAACGATGTTTATTCATTTTTCTTTTCATTCTGGTGGGTCTGTTTCACTGACAACTAAGTTCCTCGGACCACAAGTATGAAATTCAACGAATAATTATTTAGGGTGAGGTTGCTAGCCTCGCGCCCTCTCCGAACCTGTCTGCGACGCACCACAGCCAGCTAACAGTTAGTTACGCAAATGACTGCAAGAGCTCAAGAGGATTCCTGTAGGATTCAGCAAGTCGCATCCAAGCTCTTTGCTCGCTCTGAGCACATACTCCCACAGAGAGAGAGAGAGAGAGAGAGAGAGAGAGAGAGAGATGCGTTAATTAGTTAATCAACGGGGTAACCAAACGAAAATAAGCTGATACGCACGTACGTCCCCCATTTATCTAACCATCCCAATTTATCTCTTTCCCGTAATTATAAAAGACTACACGGAATTTTTTCTCTTCCACGCTACAGCGAACGCAAGAGCGTTCAGCGCCGAGTTGCGGGTTCCGTTGGGTCGTACTTTCAGCTTCCGTAGGGGGGTCGTACTTTCAGGTTCCGTTGGGTCGTACTTTCAGTTTCAGTTGGGTCCGATGGGTCGTACTTTCCGCCTCCGTTGGGTCGTACTTTCAGCTTCCGTTGGGTCGTACTTTCAGCTTCCGTTGGGTCGTACTTTAAAAAGAGTCGCGACGCCATCTCCAGCCCGCCTCATTAGCTTTGCCGGGCTCGTCATCGGGTTGTTTAAGCTCTACGCTTTTTAAGCAGCAAACCTCATAGCGGAAGTTTTTTTCTATTTTTTTTTCTGTTTGTGTGTTAGGGGAGTGAATTCGTCCTTATGGGCGGCATAAATTTTATTATGGTGTTTTTTTTTTCTTTTTTTATAATATATTCCTCGGCTGCTATTTTGACGGGGAAAGCCATGACATTCCTTTGTGCTTGGATCTAAAAAGATTCTATTCTTTCTGTCTTTCCAATTATGTTAACATTTTTACCACATCTGTGTGTCTCCACATTTCTCACCATTGTACTTTTTCTTTCACCACATACTGCACCAACATTTCACCTCAACAACTTCAACTCAGTTTTATTTACAAACAACAGCCACAATTATTATCCTCACCTATTCGTTCCGTACCTTTCCCTCATCTAGACATACCTTGCAAACCTTGGTCAGCCTCTCAATCACACTGGCTATTAATAGTAAAAAGGTAGGGACTACTTAAGCAAAATAGTGTCCATAAAGTCCCAGTACCATTACAAGTATTTATTGCTCAGAAACCATATAACATAGATTAGTTCAGTTTTTTGTAGAATGTTCTGCATTTCCTCAAGTTTACACTCAGAGCACTTCATTCTATAACACACTGCATTACTCTATGTTAGATGGTTTCTGAGCAATAAATACTTGTAATAGTACTAGGAATTAATGGACACCCTGTATTAAGTGTTCAGGGAATTTCGTCATTTATTAAGACACTGAGTAAGCTCAGTGCTGGAGAAGGAAGTTTTATTATTATTATTTCAGTAGATTAAACCTATTCACATGGAGCAAGCACACCAAAGGGTCCATTGACTTGAAATTCAAGCTTCCAAAGAATGTTGGTTTCAACCTCCCACCGCAGACCCCACACTGCAGCAGTAACTGATCACGATACAGAGCAATTGATAAATGATAAGGCAATTGAATTCTGCTTCATAAATATCTGAACAACAGCTAAATAATTCCCCTGTAAATGAAATCATTGAAGTCTAGACTGCGCCGTCAGCACCAAAGACCTAAAAAATAAAAAAAAATGAGGTCAGAAAATTGCTGGGAAGGTTTTTTGACGAGAGAATATATATCTTTAAAAGGCAATGGAAGGGAGGGTTGGGGGGCGGGGGTCAACAGAAGTATTTATTTTTTTTTTTTTATTTATTCCTAAAGAGCTCTCAGCCGCCAGCAAAGTAAAACTTCTTTAATAAGCCATTTTTTGATACGATGAAAATGGCAATTATTCCGGGAAAGCGATGGACTGCATTCCTTGACTCGGAGCAAAAATGAGGGACTTTAAACTCTCTCTCTCTCTCTCTCTCTCTCTCTCTCTCTCTCTCTCTCTCTCTCTCTCTCTCTCTGTATCCATTTCCCAGGAACTTTGTGAAATGATTGAATTCTAATTTGCTTATGTATTTTCAGGACATTTTGTGTTTTTAATTGTTCTTCTACATTTATTTCTTTGAAAAAATTCTGACTCTTGTAACCTTTATTTCCTTAAATGCCATCCTCCTCCTTCCTCCTTTGCCCAAGCTTTGGATTTCTCATCCTTCCTCTGTTATCCTTGAGTGATATATCCTCTCTCTCTCTCTCTCTCTCTCTCTCTCTCTCTCTCTCTCATGGTATAAACTGCCACCAAAAGTTGTAAACAGCAACAGCGTGGAAGAGTTTAAAAGAAAGGTAGACAAAATCAGTAGGACACCAGGAATACACATTAAAACATGCTCCTAGGGATAAGTGAGCACACGATGTCTCTTCGGATGGACCAATAAGTCATTGAGATATCCTACTCCATGTAAAACCTCTCTCTCTCTCTCTCTCTCTCTCTCTCTCTCTCTCTCTCTCTCTGCACTTTTGTCTTTATTCAGTTTCTCTCTCTCTCTCTCTCTCTCTCTCTCTCTCTCTCTCTGTAGATACAGGCACGATTTATGATGAGCACAAATTAGCATATATCACCCCTACATTCAAAAGTGGATCAAGACTAGAGGCAAGTAATTATAGGCCTGTGAGTCTAACATCACATATTATGAAAGTGTATGAAAGGGTAATGAGGAAAAATAGTATGAAACATTTAATAAAAAATAATTTGTTTAATATAGGACAACACGGTTTCGTACCCGGAAAAAGTACACAAACCCAACTGTTAGTCCACCGTGAAAACATATACAAAAATATGAAAAGCGGAAATGAAACAGATGTGGTTTATCTAGACTTTGCAAAAGCTTTTGACAAGGTATACCATAATATTTTAGCGAAGAAAATTAGAAAACATAATATAGCGGATAAAGTAGGAAGATGGTTAAAAGAATTCTTACACAACAGAAAACAGATAGTTATTGCAAACGATGAGAAATCGGATGAAGCTAAGGTAATTTCCGGTGTGCCACAAGGTACGGTGTTAGCTGCATTACTGTTTGTTATTATGATCGCAGACATAAACAGTAATGTTAAGGACTCGGTAGTGAGTAGTTTCGCCGATGACACAAGAATAAGTAGAGAAATTACTTGTGATGAAGATAGGAACACGCTACAAAGAGACCTTAACAAAGTATATGATTGGGCAGAGGTAAATAGGATGGTATTTAACTCTGATAAATTTGAATCAATAAACTATGGAGACAGAGAAGGAAAGCTATATGCATATAGGGGACCTAATAATGAGACAATCACAAATAAGGAAGCAGTTAAAGGGGACCTTGTGTGATGATGAATAGGAACATGTTATGCAACGATCAAATAGCAATTCTATTGGCAAAATGTTAAAGCAAAATGGGAATGTTGTTACGGCATTTCAAAACAAGAAAAGCTGAACACATGATTATGCTTTATAAAACATATGTTCGTAGTCCACTTGAATATTACAATATGATATGGTACCCACACGATCAAAAGGATATTGCACAAATAGAGAGTGTACAAAGGTCCTTTACAGCTAGAATAGAAGAAGTTAAGGAAAGACTACAATCCTTAAAATTATATAGTCTAGAAAGGAGAAGAGAACGCTACATGATAATTCAGGCATGGAAACAGATAGAAGGAATAGCTGAAAACATCATGGAGCTAAAAATATCAGAAAGAGCAAGCAGAGGTAGATTAATAGTGCCCAAAACTATACCAGGAAAAATAAGGAAAGCACACAGGACATTAATTCACTACGCACCAGCATCGATAATGCAGCGCTTATTCAATGCGTTGCCAGCTCATCTAAGGAATATAACGGAGTGAGCGTAGATGTGTTTTAAGAATAAGCTCGACAATATCTAAACTGCATCCCAGACCAATCCAAGATTGGAAGATGCAAAATATACCGGAAGATGTAATAGCAACTCTCTGGGTAGACATTAGAGGTTGCCTCATACTGAGGGACCTGGGGGCAACCCGAACAAGATGTAAGGTCTGTAAGGTAAGGCCTCTCTCTCTCTCTCTCTCTCTCTCTCTCTCTCTCTCTCTCTCTGGGAACTGGGGAACATCTCGATCGCGTAGTAATAATCCCTCGTTATCTAGAAAAATGCTCCTTTCCAGTCCGGAGCGTAAATGTGAATTAACCGCCCTCTGATTTGGAAGGATGCTCCTCACGGATGCTGCATCTCCCCCGAGCCACTTTGGTCTGCTTCGATGAGCATTCGTCACTGCTTCGCCAGGTTACATAAACCGATCAATTGGGCGAGCTGTGTAAATGTAGGTGAAGTGCAGGAGATTATTATTTTTTTGTTTTTTTTTTATAATATTCGTCTCAGTCTGTTGAGCGTCCAGTGACCCCTTGTTTGTTGCGA
>NC_061092.1:11585130-11590130 GCF_015104395.2 Macrobrachium nipponense | reverse complement strand
CAACTTCTTTTTCTCTTTTGCTGCAGCTTGTATATCACACTTTCACAAAAACCAGGCGCCGTTACGAAACAATGTCTGTTCAGATTCCACAAAAGAAAAAAACTAAATAACACTAAATAAACTCTAAGAAATAATCAAATATGAAATTCTCACAAGTTACGAGTGACCAATTACGTTACGTTAATATAATCTCAGTGATTTCGAGAGAGAGAGAGAGAGAGAGAGAGAGAGAGCGAGAGAGATGTTAATGCCTCGAGGTTCTATGATAGAGTAAAATCTCTTCCTTTACGGAAGCTGGAGAGGGCAGATGACCCAAAACGTTATCGTCACGAATGCTTCCAGAAAGTTCGAATCTGATGCAATCTCACATACAAAATGTGCAATATGCACGTGGGACTTGACAAAGACATACGCGTACAAGACGAGTCTGTTAAAAAAAAGAAAGACGTACTCTACTCGATCGAAACGGAGGCTGAGCGACAATTAAGATTGACATGTTTTGATAACAACGCAAAACTCAACGGATCTCGCAGACCCTCTAATCTTAAAGTGTCGACATAAAAGTTAAAACTTATTCGTAGTTTTCGAAAAGACAGAGTAAAATCTCTCTCTTTTTACGTTATATTATATTTTATTCTTTTACAACATGCAATGCGAAATCTGAACACACATTTTAAAACATCCTATTCTAAGCTATCTAGGAATCTGAAAATTTTTTTTAAAATTCTGCATGACATTTCAAAGAGGGGAAACATGCATTTTTGAAAGTAGCAATATATATATATATATATATATATATATATATATATATATATATATATATATATAGTATATATATATATATATATATATATATATATGATATATCTTATGCAGGTGCATTTGTAAAAGTTTATAGACCTTACCATTTAGAAAAAACAAAAGAAAAACAATAAACGTAAACAGGCAAAAGTGTTTTGGAAAAACGCTCAAACATAATTTTTGTTGACCGAAATTATTTTACGAACTCATCGCCTGAATTTTAGAAAGACTAATATTTTACTATTTGTTCAGTTATCGTGGAAAAAAACGTTATTGTATACAATAAATCAAGGTTTTGATCATAAAAAAGTCGTTTATAATTGTAATGACGCACGAAGTAAACTTAACACTTTTAATGAACAATCCTGCATCAGTTAAGGAAAATTGATTTAAGTTTTCAGTTCAGTTAAAGGAAATGAATTTACATTTTCGGATCAGTTAAGGAAAATGAATTTACATTTTCGGATCAATTATGGAAAATGAATTTACATTTTCGGATCAATTAAGGAAAATGAATTTACGTTTTCGGATCAGTTAAGGAAAATGAATTTACATTTTCGGATCAGTTAAGGAAAATGAATTTAAACTTTTGGATCAGTTAGGGAAAATGAATTTACATTTGCAGATCAGTTAAGGAAAATGAATTTACATTTGCGGATCAGTAACGGAAAATTAATTTACATTTCGAATCAGTTAGGGAAAATGAATTTACATTCGCGGATCAGTTAAGGAAAATGAATGTACATTTGCGGATCAGATAAGGAAAATGAATTTGAATTTTTGGATCAGTTAAGGAAAATGAATTTACATTTGCGGATCAGTTAATCAAATGAATTTACATTTTTGGAACAATTAAGGAAAATGAATTTACATTTGCGGATCAGTTAATCAAATGAATTTACATTTTTGGAACAATTAAGGAAAATGAATTTACATTTCGGATCAATTAAGGAAAATGAATTTTCATTTTTGGATCAGTAAAGGAAAATGGATCTAAATTTTCAGATCAGTTAAGGAAAAATGAATTTACATTTTCAGATCAATTAAGGAAAATGAATTTACATTTTCGGATCAGTTCAAGAAAATTAATTTACATCTCTCTCTCTCTCTCTCTCTCTCTCTCTCTCTCTCTCTCTCTGTAGTTTTAATCATGCTTACTTCTCTGTGCGGACAAATATACAAGGCAAAGGAAAGTTTCAATTTTTGAATTCGCCTGCTGTTGTAGATTTGCTGCAAAACAAATAAAAAAAATGGATTTCTCAATAAAGTCACAAAGTCAGGAATAAAACAAGTTTATGTTTTGAAAGCGGATGGCAATAACAGTATTTAAGATTTTACGTGAACAAACAAATAGCACACACACACACACACACACACACACACACACACACACACACATATATATATATATATATATATATATATATATATATATATATATATGTGTGTGTGTGTGTGTCTGTGTGTTGTGTGTGTCCTGTGTGTGTGTTCGTGTGTGTGTGTGTATGTATGTGTATGTGTGTTTCTGATTGTTCTGAATCTAGAATGAATTCTCTGTGCAAAAAAATGTCCGTAAAATTGAGATATGATTTTTTCTTATATACTTATAATATATATATATATATAATATAATATATATATATATATATATATATATAAAAGGGTTTGTCAATGTATGCATATGTATATAGTGCACCATACATGATCATGCAATTTATAAACATTTTATAGCTGTACCCACAAGTGATCAAAGAGTAAAAATAATTCTTATTACTTTAATTTTTATCGTTTTATTTTTTATTTATTCATTTATTTTTTTTAGAGTAATCGAGTTTTCCACTTTTTCCTTCAAAAAGCAACAGTTTCCACACATAGTATCCCTCCCTCTCTCTCCTCTCTCTCCCTATCTCTCTCTCTCTCTCTCTACTCTCTCTCTCTGTCTATCTTCGCTCATAAAAAGGACTTCGCGCGCGATATGAATGAGGACTTTTGCCCGCGCGTAGGATATTGGTCTCCTGCACTTACTACGTTTATTGTCGGCGCAAAGTGATAGAGGCTCTGTCCCCGCTCCGACAAAAGGGGATTCGAAAAATCAATCAATCCGCGCCGGTAAAAGTCCCTGCCAAAAGAAAAAAAAAAAAAAAAAAAAAAAAGTCCGAATTTATTTCCGCTTTTGTTTTTATTTGTGTTTCCATTTTGGAAAGTTGTGTGCGTTGCGTGTGTATTCTGGGAGCGGGGGCAGGGGGATGGTTTGTTTCGCTTTGTAGATTTTATTTTATATTTTCTTTTTTTATCTATTTGGTAGGTGGTTATTATTTATAGACTGATATTATTTTCTTCCGAGTGAATATTCTCTCTCTCTCTCTCTCTCTCTCTCTCTCCTCTCTCTCATCTCTCGTTTTTCGCGTTACGCAAAGTAAAGAAATCTGGATTTTTTCAATTTCATTTTTTTCTTTCTGATAGATGACTTAGTTTTATACGACTATTATTTTATTCTGCGTCTGACGCTCTCTCTCTCTCTCTCTCTCTCTCTCTCTCTCTCTCTCTCTCTCTCTTTCTCTAGGTTTAACGTTTTGAGAATGGAATAATGTAAATCTTGATTTTTCAAATATTTTTATCCTTTCAAAGTTGAAGGCTATTATTTATTTAATTGTTCTTATTTTCTATTTTCGTCTCTCTCTCTCTCTCTCTCTCTCTCTCTCTCTCTCTCTCTCTCTCTCTCTGGGAGCTGGGAAACATCATGATCGCGTAGTAATAATCCCTCGTTATTTAGAAAAATGCTCCTTTCCAGTCCGGAGCGTAAATGTGAATTAACCGCCCTCTGATTTGGAAGGATGCTCCTCACGGATGCTGCATCTCCCCCGAGCCACTTTGGTCTGCTTCGATGAGCATTCGTCGCTGCTTCGCCAGGTTACATAAACCGATCAATTGGGCGAGGTGTGTAAATGTAGGTGAAGTGCAGGAGAGAATTATTTTTTTTATAATATTCGTCTCAGTCTGTTGAGCGTCCAGTGACCCCTTGTTTGTTGCGACGTCATTTGATGGTAACCGGTTAATCAGTCTGGCGATTGAAATGTAGATTCTTATATCTATCTATCTATCTATCTATCTATCTATCTATCTATCTATCTATATATATATATTCTTTTCTTTATTCGAAGGCCTAGTCTACAGTAACCAAATAATTCAACTAGTCGATTCAAGTGTCGTATCTTATAATTGATTTACAGTGAGGAAAGGATAAAATTCAATAAATTATTACATAAATAACAAAAGCGATAAAAAAGCTTAATATTTGAGTACACTAAAGCGGAGGAAAAAACCTCAAGATATATTTTATAGCTTAAAAGAATAAGGCCACAGCGCAGATCTACTGCAAATCTCAGCAAAACTTCTCCTCCCACCAAAAAATTCTGTTGTGATGCATACTTTCTCCCTCACGTGATGGATAATTACCACAACTGGAGAGCGCCTCAGTGGCGTGATCCGTATGGTGTTGGCCTGCCACCTCGGTAGCAGCGAGTTCGATCATCGGGCATTCCATTGAGGAGTTAGAGATGCGTATTTCTGGTGATAGCAGTTCACTCTCGACGTGGTTCGGAAGTCACGTAAAGCCGTTGGTCCCGTTGCTGTATAAAACCACTGATACCGTGCAACGTAAAAACTCCTTACAAACAAACTAACAGGAGCCACAAAAACACCACTTAAAGCTTTAATAGAATAAACAACCATCGCAGATGATGACAGATCCGTCCACAGCCAACCTCAGTAGCAGCAGCAGCAGAATAAAAACGAAGGAGACCTTTCCCCCTCCCCCCAAAAATATTTTCTGTTGTGATACACACTTTCTTTCTCCCTCACGTGAAGGCAGCCAGTGATCGGCGGGGAGGGGCAGGTTTCGTCGTGGGAGGAGGGAGGGATCTGAGAGACAAGACCTGAATGTTAAATTATGTTTTCTGGAGTCTCGCAAAAGTTCCGAAGTTTGGCTCAGAAGTTGCCGAGGCTGAATGATAAGACTCGTTCCCGTTTCTGTAGCGCGAATAAGTTACGTCTCGTTGTCAAGAAGTTTTTTCTTTCTTTCTTTCTTTTATATTTCGTTCTTCGTAAAACTCCTCTGTTATTTAGGAAGCTTTAATTGAGTCTTGCTTTGCTATATATTGTGACAGTCGGTATTAAAGACTCTGAGAGTTGTTGACTGC
>NC_061092.1:11582073-11584630 GCF_015104395.2 Macrobrachium nipponense | reverse complement strand
TCACCTCTTTCTCCAAGTCCTTACTGGCGGCGCACTCTACCAGAATTCGCCTGAAATTCCTGAAAAAATGCCTGGAAGAACAAGTGGAGAAATTTAAAGAACTGGAAAAAGCCCGACGTAATTTCAACTCCTCGATTCCCGCTGATTGGAAACACGCATTAAGGCAAGAAATATATGGAAAACTACATAGAACTACATACACTTTGATTAGAAAACTGGACAAAAAATTAAACAACCTTATCAACGACAGTGATTGGACCAATAATGCTAAAAGTGATTGTGTGGTGAATTTATCAAGCAAACAAATAAGTGATAATGCAGTGCGTGCATTAGGCTTTGGGTTGTATTTCTTCATATGTAACAAACCCTCAGCTTTATCAATAGCGACATCTTTATATAAGTTTGAAAAATACTGTGACCTACCACAAAATCATTTAGACATTATCAAAGGCATGACATATAGTGCTACGCATGCCTATCATGAAAATAAATTCCCCGCTCGCTGCAGAAAAAGTTTAAAAGAATTGAAGAATGATAATAGCTTACACATTACTAAGGCTGATAAATCCAATAGTTTAGTAGTTCTGGACAAAACTGACTACATATCACGCATGCATACATTACTAGAAGACGAAATAACTTAAAAAAACTCGCAAAAAATCCGTTGGACCAAGTAATAAAAAACTTTAATATCAATATCAAACAAATTCTTAAAGACAAAAAAGAACTTTTGTGTTAGTTAATGTAAACTGTCCCTCATTACCTAATTTGTATAGCCTAGCCGAAACTCATTAGGAAAACAAACCTATGCGCCCAATTATTAGTAGTGTAGGATCAATTGCTTATAAACTATCTAAATATCTTACTAAATTGTTATCCCCGCTACTAGGAACTGTATCTAATTCACACACCCGGAATTCTCTTGATCTTGTGGAAAAATTAAATAACATTGTACTAAACCCTAGCGATATCTTTGTCAGTTTTGATGTATGTTCCTTGTTTACAAAAGTCCCTATTGACTCTGTGCTAGAATATTTAAGTAAAGAACTTGTACTGCATGAATTGCCTATGACCGTTAGTCACATAATTTCATTGATTAAGCTATGTATTTGTGATTGCAGATTTATTTTTAATGGAGAATATTACCAACAAATATTTGGTATGGCCATGGGTAACCCTTTATCACCTCTCCTTTCAAACTTATATATGGAATTTTCTGAGAGACAACACCTCCCGAATATCACACTTATCCCCTTAAAATGGTACCGATATGTAGATGACATCTTAGTAGTCTTACCTGTTGGTATCAATGCAAATGATTTATTGTTTAAATTGAATAATTTAGTGCCATCCATAAAATTCACTGTTGAAATTGAAAATAACAATGTCATCCCTTTCCTAGATGTATTAACACATAGAGAATCTTTCCAATGTAAATTCAGTATTTATAGAAAACCCACAAATAATTTAACATATGTACATTTTTATTCTGGCCACCATCTTAATATTAAAATTTCAATTTTTTCTTCTATGTTCCTACGTGCTTTGCGTATCACGAGTCCACAATATCTTGACCAAGAAATAGAATATATAAAAAAGATAGGAAACGATCTCTTCTACCCACCTCATTTAATTGATTTATGTTATAAAAAAAGCACACAAAAAGTTTTATAGTGTTGCTATTAATGAAAAAGAAATGCCTAAAAATGTACTTAGCTTACCTTACTTTCGTGGATTTAAAACCATAAAATCAATATTTAAATCGTTAATGTAGTGTTCTCTTATAACAATACCATTAACGATATGCTAATTAAGAATAGTCCCGTAACAAATAACAACATCATTTACAAAATTCCTTGTAAGGATTGCCCATCGTTTTACGTTGGTCAGTCAAGTAAAAATTTATGTGTACGTATTAAGCAGCATATGTATTCAGTTAGAACAGCCCAGACTTCAAATGCACTGTTTATCCATCTGAGTAAAAATTCTCATTGTATTAATTGGGGTGATACCTCTGTAATTGCTAGTTTACTGGAATCAGCAATTATACAAATCACTAATAAAAGCAACCTAAATCTTAGTCCGGGAATGTACCATTTTGACCCGTACACTTGTAAAATGTTTATGAAGGACCTTAAAATAAATTAACTAATAAATTAGTCCCTGTATATAGTTATTATTTCTGTCTCTCTCTGTCTCTCTCTCTCTCTCCCCTTTCTCTCTCTCTCTCCATCTCTCTCTCTCTCCCCTTTCTCTCTCTCTCTCTCTCTCTCTCTCTCTCCTCTCTCTCTCTCTCTCTCGCTTGATATTCTCTCTCCCTCTCTTTCTTGCTCGATGTATTTATATATATTTTTTTCTCGTCTTTTCTTTAATAATTTTTTTGGGGAACATTTTTGTAAATTTCATGATAATAAGTTGTATATGCCTCCTTTTTTTCAAAATGTATTCAAAATGTAGAGTGAAATCGACCTTATTGCTAATCTTGTAGTGTCAGTTTGGATATTAAGCCTACCTTGACTATGTTTCTTCCTCTGTAAGATCAGTTGTGCCTGAGTAA
>NC_061092.1:11567073-11579573 GCF_015104395.2 Macrobrachium nipponense | reverse complement strand
AGGGACTAAATTATTGAGATTATTAAGGAATTCCTGGAGGTTTTTGTGAACTGGCCAAATACAGAAGATATCATCCACGTACCTAAACCAAATAACTTTTTGGGGCGGCAAAATTCTTGGTAAGAGTTTTGTCTCAAAAAATTCCATGTAGATATTGCTAAGGACAGGAGATAAGGGATTACCCATAGCTATGCCAAACTTTTGTACAAAAAATTCCACATTGAAAACAAAATTTACTATCTTTGATACATAACCTTATGAGACTAATGAGATTTGCTACTCTTAAGGGAATGTCATGACGCTCTAATTCCTCTTCCAAATATTCAAGTAAGTCATCTACAGGCACTTTTGTAAATAAAGAGACAACATCAAAACTAACCATATTAAAATCATAATTCTAAATTTAAACTATTCAATTTGTTTATAAAATCAACATTGTTTTTAACATTCGTGTTAGAAATATTTCCTACCAAAGGAGTAAGAATTTTTACAAGCCATTTAGATAAATTATACGTAACTGAGCCCACTGAACTAATGATTGGTCTGATAGGGTTATTGATTTTATGTGTCTTGACTAAACCATACATGTAAGGTAGGTAGGCGCATTGCGGTGTAAACTGTTTAATTAAATGGTCCAAGCCCTTCAAAATGGATTTAATTTGTTTATTAAAATGGGAGTTAACTGTCTGTGTAGGGTCAGACCTCAGTTTCGTATAAGTATCAGTGTATTTAGCAATGTCATTATTTTACTTATATAGTCACTTTTATTCATTATTACCACTGCATTAGATTTATCTGCTTTTGTCACCTTCACTGTTTCGTCTTCTTTAATTTTCTTAAAAGCCTGGAGAAATCTCACGGTACATTAGGGGGAGAAGGTTTACTCATAGCACCATACACAATACCTTTACAAATATTGATATCATCAGGGCATAGGTTTTGGTTCAATCTTTCTAAAATAACAAAAGGATTTTTGAGATGTCGACACAGTCCAGGTTACCATTAAATACACCAAAGCTTAACCCATATCCCAAAGCCGCTGTCGTAGCACTATCCACTGGTTTGTCAGATAAATTAATCATGAAGTCCTCTCCAATTGTACTTTAGTAGCTCCTTGACGATGTCTGAATAAAGACGAAAGCGCTTGGATTCCTGACTATCATTTTCCCGTGGTATTCGCTTATTTATGAAGTCACGTGCATCTACTGTGATTTTTTAAGCATATATTATATAGTATGTGTGTATGTACGTATGTATATATATATATATATAATAATATAAATATATATATATATATATATATATATAATATATATATATATATGATATATATATATATATATAATATATATGTATATATGATATATATATATATATATATATATGTATATATATACATATATATATATATATATATATATATATATATATATATATATATATATATATATATATCATTATCTACAAGTATAACTTTTATTTATTAGTTTATCAGCCTCCATGAACTTCATCAACAACAACAACAGTAAAAACAACAATGACTGCAATGGAAGCAGTCAACAACTCTCAGAGTCTTTAATACCGACTGTCGCAATATATTGCAAAGCAAGACTCAATTACAGCTTACTAAATAACAGAGGAGTTTACAAAGAACGAAACATAAAAAAAAAAAAAAAAAACTCGACAACGAGACGTAACTTATTCGCGCTACAGAAACGGAAACGAGTCTTATCATTCAGCCTCGGCAACTTCTGAGCCAAACTTCGGAACTTTTGCGAGACTTCCAAAAACATAATTTAACATTCAGGTCTTGTCTCTCAGATTCCCTCCTCCTCCCACGACGAAAACCTGCCCCGCCGCCGATCACTGGCTGCCTTCACGTGAGGGAGAAGAAAGTGTGTATCACAACAGAAAATATTTTGTGGGGAAAGGTCTCCTTCGTTTTATTCTGCTGCGGCTGCTACTGAGGTTGGCTGTGGACGGATCTGCCATCATCTGCGAAGGTTGTTTATTCTATTAAAGCTTTAAGTGGTGTTTTTGTGGCTCCTGTTAGTTTGTTTGTAAGGGGTTTTTACGTTACATGGTACCAGTGGTTTTATACAACAACGGAACCAACGGCTTTACGTGACTTCCGAACCACGTCGAGAGTGAACTTCTATCACCAGAAATACATATCTCTAACCCTTCAGTGGAATGCCCGAGGATCGAACTAGCTGCTACCGAGGTGGCAGGCCAACACCATACCGACCACGCCACTGTGGCGCTGGTGTTTCTACGTTGCATGGAACCAGTGGTTATTCAGCAACGGGACCAACAACTTTACGTGAATTCCGAACCACGTCGAAAGTGAACTTCTATCACCAGAAATACGCATCTCTAACTCCTCAATGGAATGCATGAGAATCGAACTCGCGTGCACCGAGGTGGCAGGCCAACACCATACGGATCACGCCACTGAGGTGCTCTCCAGTTGTTGTAATTATCCATCACGTGAGGGAGAAAGTATGCATCACAACAGAATTTTTTTGGGAGGAGAAGTTTTGCTGAGATTTGCAGTAGATCTGCGCTGTGGCCTTTTTCTTTTAAGCTATAATATATATCTTTAGAACTTTTCCTCCGCTTTAGTCTATTAGAATATTAAGTTGTTTTATCGCTTTTGTTATTTATGTTATAATTTATTGACTTTTATCCTTCCCTCACTGAAAATCTATTATATGATACTACACTTGAATCGACTAGTTGAATTATTTGGTTACTGTAGACTAGGCCTTCGAATAAAACAAAGAATATATATATATATATATATATATATATATATATATATATATATATATATATATATATAGATATAAGATATATATATATATATAAGAATCTACATTCAATCGCCTGACTGATTAATAGGTTACCATCAAATGACGTCGCAACAAACAAGGGGTCACTGGACGCTCAACAGACTGAGACGATATATTATAAAAAATAATTCTCTCTTGCACTTCACCTACATTTACACACCTCGCCCAATTGATTGGTTTATGTAACCTGGCGAAGCAGCGACGAATGCTCATCGAAGCAGACCAAAGTGGCTCATGGGAGATGCAGCATCCGTGAGGAGCATCCTTCCAAATCAGCTGGAGATTAATTCACATTTACGATTCGGACTGAGAGAGAGAGAGAGAGAGAGAGAGAGAGAGAGAGACGAAAATAGAAAATAACAGCAGTTAAATAATTAATAGCCTTCTACTTTGAAAGGATAAAAATATTTAAAAATCAAGAATATAAACCTAGAGAGGACAGAGAGAGACGAGAGAGACAGAGAGAGAGAGAGAGAGAGAGAGAGAGAAGAGAGAGCATTAGAGCAGAATAAAATAATAGTCGTATAAAACTAAGTCATCTATCAGAAAGAAAAATGAAATTGAAAAATCCAGATTTACTTTACTTGCGTAACGCGAAAACGAGAGAGAGAGAGAGAGAGAGAGAGAGAGAGAGAGAGAGAGAGAGAGAGAGAGAGAGAGAATATTACACTCGGAAGAAAATAATATCAGTCTATAAATAATAACCACCTACCAAAAAGATAAAAAAAGAAAATATAAAATAAAATCTACAAAGCGAAACAAACCAGCCTCCCCCCCCCCCCCCCCCCCCCCCCCCGACCTCCGCTCCCAGAAACACACACGCAACGCACAACAAACTTTCCAAAATGGAAACGCAAATAAAAACAAAAGCGGAAATAAATTCGGACTTTTTTTTTTTTTTTTTTTTTTTTTAACTTTGGCAGGACTTACCGGCGGATGATTGATTTTTCGAATCCCCTTTTGTCGGAGCGGGGACAGAGCCTCTATCACTTTGTGCCGACAATAAAACGTAGTAAGTGCAGGAGACCAATATCCTACACGCGGGCAAAAGTCCTATTTCATATCGCGCGCGAAGCCCTTTTTATGAGCGAAGATAGACAGAGAGAGAGAGAGAGAGAGAGAGAGAGAGAGAGAGAGAGAGATGACTATGAAGTGGAAACTGTTGCTTTTGAAAAAGTGGAAAACTCGATTACTCTAAAAAAAATAAATAAAAAATATAACGATAAAAATCAAAGTAAATAAAGAATTATTGTACTCTTTGATCACTTGTGGGTACAGGTATAAAATGTTATAAATATGCATGATATGTATGTGCACATATATACATATGCATACATTGACAAACCCTTATATATAATATATATATATATATATATATATATATATATATATAATATATATATATATTATATATATATAGATATAGATATATATATATATATATATATATATATATATATATATATTATAGTTATCAGTATAAGATCCTATCTAATTTTACGGAAATTTTTTGCACAGAGAATTCATTCTAGATTCAAAAACACTCAGAAACACACATACACACACGCACCCACGCACACACACACACAGACACACACACATATATATATATGTGTGTCTGTGTGTGTGTGTGTGTGTGTTTGTGCTCGCGTAATATCTCAAATACTGTTATTGCCATCCGCTTTCAAAACATAAACTTGTTTTATTCCTGACGTTGTGACTTTATTGAGAAATCCATTTTTTCTATTTGTTTTGCAGGAAATCTACAACAGCAGGCGAATTCAAAAATTGAAACTTCCCTTTGTCTTGTATATTTGTCCGCACAGAGAAGTATGCATGATTAAAAAAAAGAGAGAGAGAGAGAGAGAGAGAGAGAGAGAGAGAGAGAGAGTAAATTAATTTTCCTTAACTGATCCGAAAATGTAAATTCATTTTCCTTAACTGATCCGAAAATGTAAATTTATTTTCCTTAATTGATCCGAAAATTTAAATTCATTTTCCCTAACTAATCCGAAAGTGTAATTTCATTTTCCCTACTGATCCGCAATTGTAAATTCATTTTCCTTAAATGATTCGAAAATGTAAATTCATTTTCCTTAACTGATCCGAAAACGTAAATTTATTCTTCTTTATTCATCCACAAATGTAAATTCATTTTCCTTAACTGATCCGCAAATGTAAATCCTTAACTGATGCAGGATTGTTTATTAAAAGTGCTAAGTTTACTTTGCGTATCATTGCAATTATAAACGACTTTTTTTATGATCAAAACCTTGATTTATTGTATACAATAACGTTTTTTCCCACGATAACTGAAAAAAAGTAAAATATTAGTCTTTTCTCAAATCAGGGCGATAAGTGCGTAAAATAATTTCGGTCGACAAAAATTATGTTTGAGCGTTTTTCCAAAACACTTTTGACTGTTTACGTTTATTGTTTTTCTTTTGTTTTTTCTAAACGGTAACGTCTATAAACTTGTACACATGCACGTGCATAAGATATTGTCTGTCTATATATTTATATTTTTAATATATATATATATATATATATATATATAATATATATATATATACATAATATAATGTGTGTATGTATTTAATATATATATATATATAATATATATATATATATATATATATATATAATATAATATATATATATTTTATATATATATATATATAAACATATATCATAATTATTATTGTTTCTTTTGTTTTTCTATAACTATAACGTCCTATAAACTTTTTCAGATGCACGTGCAATAAGAATATATCTATCCTCATATATATAATTATGATATATATATATATATATTATATATATATATATAATATATATATATATACATACATATATATATATATATATTGTGTGTGTGTGTGTGTTATTTGTGTCCGTGTGTGTTAATACTTAAAATAAAGTACACAAATGCATGCAATGTATAATTAAAATGTATATAATATATATATACTATATATATTATATATATATATATATATATATATATACATGCAAGAAAAACATATATTACAAAACAGTTACACTGTTACAGAAAATAGCTTCACTGAAGAACAACCACTCCCCCCCCCCCCCACCTCCACCCCCCTCCGAGCTACGTTCCTGTCAAAAATACTATTAACAACAAAAACAAAAAAAATAGTTACCAAAACAACCCCTTCCCACACTGCCTGATCCTCAACCCCTTGATTTCCGTATTCAATTATTCGCCTTCATATTTGATTAATGAGGTTGATATATGGTAATGTCATTCATTTCAGGAGGAACTGGTTTGTTCCCGCATCTATGAACGTTCTCAGAGACGAGTTTAAGAATTAACCTTTTTTTCCGTCTTGTTAGTTTCTAGTTTTCTGAAGTTAACTGGATTATCATGTTTGATTGGACTTTTAATCATTCGAGAAAACTGGTAAATGTGAGTTTCCAATTAAAAGGGATTGGTGGGTGTTGATTGAGGAAAGTGTTACTGTAAGTTGTCATTGAAGGCCACCCTTAATAAATGACTATTCGATTGATTGATTGGTTTGTTTGGGGTTATCTGACATCGTTAATGGAATGCTGACCTAATTTTACATACACACCAATACATATATATATATATATATATATATATATATATATATATATATATATATAGTATATATATATATATATATATATATAGATATATGATGTATGTATAAAATATATTTTATTAGCTGAAGCTACGGGAAAAAGCTTTAAAAAAGGAAACGACAGCGTGCCAAGTACTTTCGTTTGTATTTACACAAACACACCACACACACACACACACACACACACACACACACATAATATATATATATATATATATATCTATATATAATATATATAATAACATAATTTCAGGTTGAAGTGAACACTGCATTTTATTAAATGTTCACAAAAGAAAAATCTAGGTTACAATAAAGCCTTCCTCGCACAAGTGGAAAAATACAAAATAAAATAAATAAAAATCTGGGTAGGGTACGAGAAAGCCTTTGACAAGATCAACTGAGATTAGCGTCTGCAGCAGTACGAGAAGTAAAACGAATTCGTACGAAGGCGAAAGACTAGAGACAATCGGGATCAACGTTCCTTTCCAGTGCAAACTGTAAGCAAAAGCCGTAAGCTCTAGGCAGTACGTACACTCGTGCGCAGGCACGCAGGCTCACGCACATGTGTAATAATATAAATATATATATATATATATATTAAATTATATATATATATAGATATATATATATAATATGACATAATACATATGTATATACGTGTATATGTACATAAGTAAATATATATTATATATATATATATATATATATATATATATATAATATATATATATATATATTTATTTAAGTAATGAACTTATATGCATTAAAAGCCTATGTCCTTAGTCACATAATTTCATTGATTAAGGTTATGTATTTTGGTTGATTGCAGATTTATTTTTTTATTGCAGTTATTACCAACAAATATTTGGTATGGCCATGGGTAACACTTTATCACCTTTCCTTTCAACTTATATATGGAAATTTTTTTGAGAGACACCTCCCGAATATCACACTTGTACCCTTTAAAAATTGGTACAGATATGTAGATAAGAACATCTTAGTAGTCTTACCTGTGTATCGATGCAAATGATTTTATTGTCTAAATTGAATAACTTGTGCCATCCATAAATTTCACTGTTTGAAAGAAATTGAAAATAACAATGTCATCCCCTTTCCTAATGTATTAATACATAGAGAATCTTTCCAATGAAATTCAGTATTTATAGAAAAACCCCACAATAATTTTAACATATGTACATTTTTATTCTGGCCCGCCATCTTAATTATTAAAATTTCAATTTTTCTTCTATGTTCACGTGCTTTGCGTATCGCGAGTCCATAATACTTGACCAAGAAATAGAATAACATAAAAAAGATAGAAAGCGATCTCTGCTACCCACCTCATTTAATTGATTTATGTTTATAAAAAAGCTCACGTACAAATTTTAAAAGTTTTTTAGTGTGCTATTTAATGAAAAAGAAATGCCTAAAAATGTACTTAGCTTTACCTTACTTTCGTGATTTGAAACATAAAACAATATTTAAATCTTGAATTGTTAATAATGTGTCTCTTAATAACAATACCAATTAAAGATATGCTAATAAGAAATATTCCGTAAAAAATAACAACATAATTTACAAATTCATTGTAAGATTGCATCGTTTTTACGGTGGTCAGTCAAGTAAAAATTTGTGTACGTATTAAGCAGCATATGTATTCATTTAGAACAGACCAGACTTCAAATGCATTGTTTATCCATCTGAGGGAAAAATCTCATTGTATTAATTGGGGTGATATCTCAGTAATTGCTAGATCTAATAATTATGTTTCAAGAAATTTACTGGAATCAGCAATTATACAAATCACTGATAAAAATAACCTAAATCTTAGTCCGAGAATGTGCCATTTTGACCCGTATATTTGTAAAATGTTTATGAAGGACCTTAAATAAATAACTAACTAATAAATTACTCCCACAGTAGTATATTGTTATTTTCTCTCTTCTCTCTCTCTCTCTCCCCTCTCTCTCTCTCTCTCCTCTCTCTCTCCTCGCTTGATATTCTCTCTCCCTCTCTATCTTGCTCGATGTATATATATATTTTTTTCTCGTCTTTTCATTAATAATTTTTTTTGGGGAACATTTTCGTAAATTTGAGGATAAGTTGTATATGTCTCTTTTTTTTTCAAAATGTATTGTTTTCTGGATGAATCCTCTGTTGACCGCGTATGTATCCTCCAAGGTGTGGCTGCCCTCAGGCGTTTCCGCGAATCTATAGAGTGAAATCGACCTTATTGTTAATCTTGTAGTGTCAGTTTGGCTATCAAGCCTACCTTGACTATGTTTTTTCCTCTGTAAGATCAGTTGTGCCTGAGTAAAGGTCGAACTAGACCGAAAGTGCTTGGGTCTCGCTTTCATTTTTTTTCCTTTCGTGGCAAAAAACCTTTATATATACATTATATATATATATATATATATATATATATATATATATATATATATATATATATATATATATATATATCACTTTACAAAATTTATAGCGTACGCAAACCCATGAAGCAAACAGCAAATATTTTACACGTAAATGATTTCCGTGGCATTTCCATGATACTAAATAATCCCTTACAACGAAAAACTTAAAAAAAAATAAAAAATGAAATAATTCAGATTGAACAAGGAAATCGCAAGTGCAGAATGGAGGATTAGACAAGCTAAATTCTAGAGAAAAAACAGAAAGTAACATAGCCTTCTACTCTATACAATAAAAAGCAATAAAAAAATATATCATCGCAGCGAATCAACTTACGCTGCCATAAAACGAACTCGGAGTTGATCGTAAAAGAACAGTATATATACACCAACTTCCGGATGTCCAAATTTTATGATGGTACACAGTGTGACATCTCACACACACACACACACACACACACAC
Organism: Macrobrachium nipponense; assembly: GCF_015104395.2. Classification (NCBI taxonomy): domain Eukaryota; kingdom Metazoa; phylum Arthropoda; class Malacostraca; order Decapoda; family Palaemonidae; genus Macrobrachium; species Macrobrachium nipponense. The sequence continues at coordinate 11,570,215 of NC_061092.1, read as the reverse complement.
ACACACACACACATATATATATATATATATATATATATATATATATTAATATATATCTTCTGGTATTTCCTTCGGTATCCTTGAAATACAACATAATCTTAGTAAGCTTCAATTATAAGCAAATGGCTCCAGCGAGCTTACTCCGTGTGAATTGGGTTAATCCTCTGAATAATAATAATAATAATAATATAATAATAATAATAATATACCAGCAGAACTGATGGGGATACGAACACCAATACCACCAGCACAACCAACCCAACAGACACCAAAACAGCAACAACCTTGGAAAAGGCGCCTGGAAAAGCAAATCATGGTGATGAGATCTGACTTGAGTAAACTGAAAGAGATGGCAGGAAAAATGCTAAGAAGCAAGAAAACAAAGGAGGAACTCAACGAAAAATACAAAGTACACGAGAGGGGACTAAACAACACAATAGAGGATGTAAAACAGAGGCTTAAGGCTAAAGCACATAATATCCAACGATACATAAACAGGAATAAGGGATACCAACAGAACAAACAATTCGGAACTAACCAGAAAAGACTATACAGCCAACTAAGAGATGAAGACAACCACCAAGTAATTCCTGAAGCCGAACCAAGTAAGAGACTCTGGGAAAACATATGGAGCAATCCGGTATCACACAACAAACATGCAAACATGGCTCCAGGAAGTCAAGGAAGAAGAAACATGGAGAATAAAACAAAGATTTCACAGAGATCACGACAGACACAGTCAGACACCAACTAAAGAAAATGCCAAACTGGAAAGCCCCAGGTCCCGATGTAATCCATGGATACTGGCTCAAAAACTTCAAGGCCCTACACCCACGAATAGCAGAACAACTCCAGCATTGTATCTCAAATCACCATGCGCCCAAATGGATGACCATAGGAAGGACATCCTTAGTACAAAAAGACAAGAGTAAGGGAAATATAGCCAGTAACTACAGGCCTATCACCTGCCTACCAATAATGTGGAAGTTACTAACAGGTATCATCAGTGAAACGCTATACAACTACCTAGAGGAGACAAACACCATCCCCCACCAACAGAAAGGCTGCAGAAGGAGGTGTAGGGGCACAAAAGACCAGCTCCTGATAGACAAAATGGTAATGAAGATCAGTAGGAGAAGGAAAACCAACCTAAGCATGGCATGGATAGACTATAAGAAAGCCTTCGACATGATACCACACACATGGGTAATAGAATGCCTGAAAATATATGGGGCAGAGGAAAACACCATCAGTTTCCTCAAAAATACAATGCGCAACTGGAATACAATACTTACAAGCTCTGGAATAAGACTAGCAGAGGTTAATATCAGGAGAGGGATCTTCCAGGGCGACTCACTGTCCCCACTACTCTTCGTAGTAGCCATGATTCCCATGACAAAAGTACTACAGAAGATGGATGCCGGCTACCAACTCAAGAAAAGAGGCAACAGAATTAACCATCTGATGTTCATGGACGGCATCAAACTGTATGGTAAGAGCATCAAGGAAATAGATACCCTAATCCAGACTGTAAGGATTGTATCTGGGGACATCAGGATGGAGTTTGGAATAGAAAAATGCGCCTTAGTCAACATACAAAAGGGCAAAGTAGCAAGAACTGAAGGGATAAAGCTACCAGATGGGAGCAACATCAAACACATAGATGAGACTGGATACAAATACCTAGAATAATGGAAGGAGGGGGGATATAAAACACCAAGAGATGAAGGACACATCAGGAAAGAATATATGCAGAGACTCAAGGCGATACTCAAGCCAACTCAACGCCGGAATATGATAAAAGCCATAAACACATGGGCAGTGCCAGTAATCAGATACAGCGCAGGAATAGTGGAATGGACGAAGGCAGAACTCCGCAGCATAGATCAGAAAACCAGGAAACATATGACAATACACAAAACACTACACCCAAGAGCAAATACGGACAGACTATACATAACACGAAAGGAAGAAGGGAGAGGACTACTAAGTATAGAGGACTGCGTCAACATCGAGAACAGAGCACTGGGGCAATATCTGAAAACCAGTGAAGACGAGTGGCTAAAGAGTGCATGGGAAGAAGGACTAATAAAAGTAGACGAAGACCCAGAAATATACAGATACAGGAGAATGACAAACATGAGACAGACTAAAGAACTAGCCAGCGATGACACGTGGGAATGCCTACAGAGGGGAGAGCTAAAGAAGGAAACTGAAGGAATGATAACAGCGGCACAAGATCAGGCCCTAAGAACCAAGATATGTTCAAAGAACGATAGACGGAAATAACATCTCTCCCATATGTAGGAAGTGCAATACGAAAAATGAAACCATAAACCACATAGCAAGCAAATGTCCGGCACTTGCACAGAACCAGTACAAAAAGAGGCATGATTCAGTGGCAAAAGCCCTCCACTGGAGCCTGTGCAAGAAACATCAGCGACCTTGCAGTAATAAGTGGTACGAGCACCAACCTGAGGGAGTGATAGAAAACAATCAGGCAAAGATCCTCTGGGACGATGGTATCAGAACAGATAGGGTGACACGTGCAAATAAACCAGACGTGACGTTGATTGACAAAATCAAGAAGAAAGTATCACTCATTGATGTCGCAATACCATGGGACACCAGAGTTGAAGAGAAAGAAAGGGAAAAAATGGATAATTACAAGACCTGAAAATAGAAATAAGAAGGATATGGGATATGCCAGTGGAAATTGTACCCATAATCATAGAAACACTAGGCACGATCCCAAGATCCCTGAAAGGGAATCTAGAAAAACTAGAGGCTGAAGTAGCTCCAGGACTCATCCAGAAGAGTGTGATCCTAGAAACGGCGCGCACATAGTAAGAAAAGTGATGGACTCCTAAGGAGGCAAGATGCAACCCGGAACCCCACACTATAAATACCACCCAGTCGATTGGAGGACTGTGATAGAGCAAAAATAATATCTGTATGTATAAGGTTTACATGAACGTATGATCTTGGCATGATAATAATTCGTTTATGAATATTTGAATGACTGTATATATAATTTGATATATGTATGTATATATATATATATATATATATATATATATATATATATATATGATATGTACATACATACATACAAAACTGTACAGTAGTCTATTTTTATGCA
>NC_061092.1:11514874-11562374 GCF_015104395.2 Macrobrachium nipponense | reverse complement strand
CTGCTGCATTTACACCTAGTTTGGTGTCATCTGCAAATTTGGCTATCCTGCTAGTTAAGCCTACATCAGTGTCATTAATGTAAATAAAAAACAAGAGAGGGCCAAGGACAGAACCGTAAGCAACTCCACTTGTTACATCTGCCATTTTGATTCTTCATCATTTATTACGACTCTGTTTTCGATAAGTTAGCCAGTCTTCGATCCAGTCTGCTATTTCTCGTACAATTCCTAAAGCTCTAACTTTTGTCATTAGTTTCTTGTGTGGAACTTTGTCAAAGGCCTTTTGGAAATCAAAGAAGAGTATATCTATTGCTCTACTACTGTCGTAAATACCAAGCATGTTATGAAAAAACTCCAAGAGGTGATAGGCAAGACCTATTTTGTCTGAAACCGTGTTGGCTGTTTAACAAGAAGTTGTTTCTATCAATGTGATCCACAATTTGATCTGCAATTATGGACTCGAAAATCTTGGAAACGACCGACGTTAGACATATTGGTCTCTAATTTCCCAGCTCTTCTCTTGGAACTTTTTTGTAAACTGGGGGCACATTACCTAGTTTCCATCCTTTTGGTGCCTTTCTTTGTTCAGCAGAGAGAGAGAGAGAGAGAGAGAGAGAGAGAGAGAATGAAAAAAGCCAATGTATACACATACACGCCTCCGTCAAAAAAACCGGCTCGGTGAATTTTCAGAAATATTCAGCCAACAGCGAATTATATATATCACAGAAAGCGGAGAGATGAAGCTCGACAACCCACACTTTGCATAATTTATGAAAAAAAAAAGACCTAAAAAAAAAATCCTTTCGTCACCCGATGGAAATTCTTCAGTAGTGATGATGATGCTGACAGGGATTTGTGTGCGGGGAAAAAATATTTCTAAATATTCCACGAGGGGGGAAAAAAAGGCCCGAGTTTTAACCAATGTCAAGAATGATATTTTTTTGTGGGGGAGGGGTGGGTGGTGGTGGAGGTCGCTCAGGAGAGGGGGGAGGGGGTTCAGACAAACATTTACCTAAACTACTCAAAAAAAAATTTTTTACATTTTACAAAAAACAAACACAAAAATGCTATTTTTAAAATATGTCAACAACGTTTTTTTGTTGGGGGGCGGGGCCTGAAGTGAGGGTACAGTGGGGTGGGGGGAAGGGTGACCTTCCAAACAGACGTATACTTCAACTACTCCCCCCCCCCAAAAAAAAAAAATCTTAATTTGTAAAAAGGTGAAAAATATTTTTTAAATAAATGTCAATATTTTTGAGGGGGGGGCAGGTGAAAGGTACAGTGGGGTGGGGGAGGGGGGACCTTCAAACGGACAAATAATTCAACTACTCATAAAAAAAAACTAATCGTTATTCAAGAAATAAAAAGAAATAAAAAATAAAACTTTTTATTTTATCCCCCCAGTAGGACCATTACCCAAATACGCCCTAACCACTGCTGATGTCCGATGCCAGCATTCCCTCCTTCCTTCCCCTACCCCCCGACCTCCCAACACCATCCAATCCCTAACCCCTGACCCCGCCTGTCAACAGCAATGCCGTGTCTGTGCCAAGGTGTCAGTGAGTAGTAGAATAGCGGTAGAAGATGTGAGATGTACTATTATGTAGGTGTAGAGGGCATCCTGAAATCGTCAACATAGGCTGAGGGAAATTGTAGTGACTGCTGGTTTTAGTGTTCTATAAAACAAAGCTATTGAGACGGCTTTGTCTGTCCGTCCGCACTTTTTCTGTCCGCCCTCGAAGCTTAAAAAACTACTGAGGCTAGAGGGCTGCAAATTGGTATGTTGATCATCTACCCTCCAGTCATCAACCATACCAAATTGCAGCCCTTTAGCCTTAGTAGGTTTTATTATATTTAAGGTTAAAGTTAGCCATAATCGTGCATCTGGCAATTACATAAAGCTATACCTTCCCATTCACAAAAAAATTGCCAACCTTCTCCACAAAAATAGCTACATCTCATTCACAAAAATAACTGCACCTTCTTATTCATCAAAATTGTTCCACTGCATTCACAAAAACACCTACTACACCTTCTCTTTCATAAAAACAGTTGCACTTTATCCATTCTCATTCACAAATATAGCGACACCTTCTTATCCACAAAAATAGCTACACATTCTCATTTACAAATACAACCACACCTTTTCATTCACAAAATAGCTACACAGCATTCACAAAAATAGCTCCACAAACTCATTCATAAATACAACCACACTTTTTCATTCACAAAAATAGCTACACCTAATTCACTAAAATCGCTGCATTTTCTCATCCACAAAAATAGCTACACATTCTCATTCACAAATACAGCCACACCTTTTCATTTACAAAATAGCCACATCTCATTCACCTTGTCATTCACAAATATAGCTACGCCTCATTCACAAAAAAAGCCACACCTAATTCACTAAAATCGCTGCACCTTCTCATTCAAAAAAATAGCCACACCTAATTCACAAAAATAGCCACAACTAATTCTCTAAAATAGCTACACCTCTCATCCACAAATACAACCACACCTTTTCATTCACAAAATAGCTACACCTCATTCACAAAAATAGCTACACCTCATTCACAAAAATAGCTACACCTCATTCACAAAAATAGCTGCACCTTTTCATTTACAAAATAGCTACTCCTCATTCACAAAAATAGCTACACCTAATTCACACAAATAACCATACCTGATTTACAAAAATAGCTACACCTCATTCATAAAGATAGCCACACAACACATCCCGGAACGACTTCTTCTTCTCTCCGGAGATAAGAACGCTAAGCTCTCTTCTTCCTCTTCTTCTTCTTCTTCGTTTTCTTCTCAGGCTACAAATTTCGCGAGCCTGGCCAAAAAAACCTCGAGACGAATGGAAAAGCTTGAGATATCTTCCTCAGCCGGGGACTTATCTCGAGCGGGAAGCTCTAATAAAGCTTAAAAGATTCATCACCTTGTTAAGAAAGTTGGAATTCAATGTCTCGCGCCCGAAGCCACCAGCCGACTCACCACCTCGTCATTTGTGTGTGTGGGTAGGGGAGGGGGGTTCCAAACTTTTCTAAGTGCTAGCGTATTTTATAACAGAGGCTCTTCTAAGTGGTTGGTAAAAAAAAAAAAAAAAAAAAAAAAGTAACTTTTCTTTGCGCGTGGAAATAAGAACACAAGTGGGTGGTAAAACCAAAAAACAGACATCTTTGTTGGCAATTCAAGCAAAGAATATCGTGTCCACATGGACAAATGACTCGGTAGGCCATTAAAACAAGAGATGCTGGCCATAATAGCCAACGTCTTTGTTGTGCATAAAAGTATAGGCCTAGGCCATAATAAGCAACACGTTTAATAGTCAATAACTATTGGCCTAGGCCATGATAGCCAATGCTTCTTGTGTCCATGAAATTATAGGCCTAGATCATAATAGGCAGTGCCTTTGGTGGCCATTAAAGTATAGGCCTAGGCCATAATGAGCAACACCTCTAATGGTCAATAACTATAGGCCTAGGTCATGATAGCCAATGCTTCTTGTTGCCATTAAAGTATAGGCCTAGGCCAGAATAGTCAACGCCTCTGATGGTTATAAAAGCATAGGCCTTAAGTGGCCTTAAACCAGGATGTTTGGTGGCCTTAAAGTGGCCTTAAACAGGATATTTGGTGGCCTTAAACCCCTACGTTTATTGGTTTCATATAAACAAGGGCCATTGGTAGCCGTAAATTTAGGAAGCAATTCCTCCATTAATCACAAGCTCAGACGGTCTTGGTGGCCATAAGAACAGAGACCTCAAGTGGTAAAAGTGGAGAGAGAGAGAGAGAGAATCCCACTCGAACGGGAGAGAGAGAGAGAGAGAGAGAATCCCATTCGAACGAGAGAGAGAGAGAGAGAGAATCCCACTCGAACGGGAGAGAGATAGAGGGAGGGAGAATCCCACTCGAAAGAGATAGAGAGAGAATCCCACTCGAACGAGAGAGAGAGAGAGAATCCCATTCGAACGAGAGAGAGAGAGAGAGAGAATCCCACTCGAACGAGAGAGAGAGAGAGAGAGAGAGAGAGAGAGAGAGAGAGAGAGAGAATCCCACTCGAACGGGAGAGAGATAGAGGCAGGGAGAATCCCACTCGAAAGGAGAGAGAGAGAGAGAGAGAGAGAGAGAGAGAATCCCACTCGAACGAGAGTGAGAGAGAATCCCACTTGAACGAGAGAGAGAGAGGGAGGGAGAATCCCACTCGAAAGAGAGAGAGAGAGAATCCCACTCGAACGAGAGAGAGAGAGAGAGAATCCCATTCAAACGAGAGAGAGAGAGAGAGAGAATCCCACTCGAACGAGAGAGAGACCAGGGAGAGAGAGAGGAGAGGAGGAGAATCGAGAGAGAAGAACCACCACTCGAACGGGAGAGATAGAGAGAAGAGAGAGAAAGAGGGACGGAGAATCCCACTAGAACGAGGGAGAGAGGGCGGGACAATCCCTTTCGAACGAGAGCTAGAGAGAGAGAGAAGGGGGGGGGGGGAATACCACTCGAACGAGAGAGAGAGAGCGAATCCAACTCGAACTAGAGAGACAGACAGACAGAATCCCACTCCAACGAGAGAGAGAGAGGGAGGGAGAATCCACTCGAAGCGAGAGAGAGAGAGAGAGAGAGGGTGGGGGGAGACGGGGGAGAGAATCACACTCGAACGAGAGAAAGAAGGAGAGAGAGAGAGAGAATCCCACTCAAACGAAAAAGCGAAAACCTCGGGCAACGTTTCACAATTCGTCAGCCTATTAAGAAAGTTTAAACTTGACGCCTTCCCCGCAAGACACTGGTCCCAGAATTCTTCATCTGCGGCGCGAAGTTTTCGGGACCATTAACATATAATATGAAATGGCTTGATTACGTTTCCTCTTCGTTAAGCGTATGAAGACGAAGAAGTACCTGCGATAATTGTTTCTAAATGCCTGCACTGGTTCCTGATGCCCTTGGGGAAATGAGGGAGATGGCTGCCGCAATCCCGGTTGTGGGGGCGGGGGCGCCGGGGAGGGGTTTGTTTCTGGTAGAATAATTCAGGCGGTTTGTGGCACACCGTCGGCAGTTCAACATCATTGAGCTGAGTGGGTTCTGCTTCTTGGTACTACTGGCCTTTGCCAGTCGTCACGTGACTTTTTTTTTTACCTTTGAGAAATTTGATTGGTTAAATATGGGTCAAAAACTTTAGGAAATAATGTTGATAGTTTCGTTTCATTCTTCATACTGCGCAAAATAGTTTTGAGCCAGGTTCCATTTATCATACACCTCAAAATGCCTGAGAAAATCTTTAAAGTGATATTTTATAAATTGTAATTTTGTTCTTACAAAAAAAAAAAAAAAAAAAAAACTACAAAGGAGTCATTCTTCATACTAAGCAAATTACCTGAGAAAGTCTTCAATGGGATTCTTAGTAAAATGTCATTTTCTTTTTACCAAAGAATAAAAAACCTTGAGATTTAATTTCGAAGTACATCGTACGATTTTCCTAATAGTTTTAATTGTTGTTTGATGATGTTCTGTTCATAGCACCATCTAGATATGCTATCGATTAAATTCTTCTTTTGCACACACACACACTCATAAAATGATATATAATACCATAAGGATAATTAAGATATCACCATATTTCTGTGAGGGAATGATGAAGGGAAGAAGACGGGCATCAGAAAGAGGCAGAAGATCCAGACCTGTTTGGATGAGAACTCCCTTCCATCTCGTCCGCGACCTTCAATGATCTCCAGTGCATTATCCTCTGGGAGCGTATCAGCCCCCATCGCCTCATTGTAAATCTACTCCCCGTATTTATACAGCGAAACACTGTATAAATACAGTGAGACACACTGTCTCCCCTTCATTCCCTCTCGGTTGCAACGCGACGAGAGCTTAAATAAGGCTCATTATTCTCCCGCTCCAGGTGGTCGCAAATTTCACTCTCGCTAGTTTTGCCCGACAGCCGCGAGTCTAATGATGACGTCCGGGAAATTTATCCCCTGCGCTCCGGAGCAATACTTATCCGTTGATAGAAGATAAACAGAACATAATTATAGTCCGTCCTATTACTCGGGGCCCGGGACATAAACCTCCTTTGACAAGGGCGTCTTTATTGATAGGTAGTCCGCTGGAGTCCCTTCGTTTTTTTTCTTTTATAGAAGGGAGAACTTCATCACAGACGCCCACGTACGTGTTATTAGATGATGTGTGATTTTGTGTGTTTATTTACACGTTTTTCAATCAGTTTGCTGAAATGATGAAGACCTGACCTTAGTGCATATTGTAGCTAACTTTTGTATGTACTCCTCCATTCAAATCTACGTATTGATTGGCTGATAATAACCCCATCTTTCAAAAGACTAGATTTCCATTTTTCAGTGGTTACCATAAGGACCTTGGGTTCCTGTAGGTTTCAGTACGGAGTCTCTAATCGTTCTATGCTGGTCTTTGACATAAACTACGAGGTATAAACAGTTTATTTTTTATTCTAATCTACTGTCCGTTGGTTTCTCACTAACCCAGGCTTGAACAATTTATCTAAAGGGGCTCTCATTTACACACCAACTCATGTATTTTAAACTACTGTCCTTAGATTTATTGTCAATCGCGATATAAACAATCTCTGTAAAGAGCATATATTCACACACCAATCAGATTTATTTTAAGCAACTGTCTTTTGATGTATCACAAACCTAGATACAATGTATTTAAGGGCCACACATTCGCAGTCTAATATCACCCTCGGCTTTCTCATCAGAGCAGCTGTTGAAAGCTGAGCACGGGCGGCACACAGCATTCCTTCCTTCCTTCCTTCCTTCCGCCCTGGAAAAGAAATTCCGGCCTTTGCAGATAAGCGATAAGCCTTCCTCGTCCCCTTCCCCCTCCCTCGCCCCCCGATTCCATTTCCTTTGGCGTGTTAGCGAAAGAAAAAGGAGAATCTTATCAAAGTGACACTCGGGGCCTGAGACAAATGAATAAGCAGAAGCGCTTTGCACCTAAATTAGAAAGACTCTTATCTTGAAAGGAAGGCTTCAATAACGGCCCGGTGATTCATCACACCGCCCGGCCCCTTGGAAAAACATGAAATAAGTTGAAATTCATTCGGTCGCTCTCTCCAGGCGAGCAAGCGCGCATACGCGCAAAAGACACACACACACACACACACACACACACACACACACACAGGTGTGAGATGTCGATTTGGGCAAGTGGGTGGGTGGTTCTTTTTTTGGGGGTTGGGGGGAAAGGAGGGTTCTTTACGATTGGATACGCGGAAAGCCAAGAGTTCCAGATTTTAGAAGTGACTGGAATGATTTCCAGGTCACAGTTCTTTACGATTGGATACGCGGAAAGCCAAGAGTTCCAGATTTTAGAAGTGACTGGAATGATTTCCAGGTCATAGTTCTTTGCGATTGGATACGCGGAAAGCCAAGAGTACCAGGTTTTAGAAGTGACTGGAATGATTTGCAGGTCATAGTTCTTTACGATTGGATACGCGGAAAGCCAAGAGTTCCAGGTTTTAGAAGTGACTGGAATGATTTCCAGGTCACAGTTCTTTACGATTGGATACGCGGAAAGCCAAGAGTTCCAGATTTTAGAAGTGACTGGAATGATTTGCAGGTCATAGTTCTTTACGATTGGATACGCGGAAAGCCAAGAGTTCCAGGTTGTAGAAGTGACTGGAACGATTTCCAGGTCATAGTTCTTTACGATTGGATACGCGGAAAGCCAAGATTTCCAGGTTGTAGAAGTGACTGGAATGATTTTCCAGGTCATAGAACCATTGAAAATGTAATCCTGACACTTTCTATGGCACCTGCCTGTTTAATCAGTGTAAATGATACTTGTAGTACAGTTGCTTCTCATTTCATTTACAAGTTTGGACTCCCTAGGGATGTCCTTTTTGTGTAGGATGCGTGGGATTGGAGTATAAGGACAGCTTTGATATTTGTACAGTTGTGAGAGGTCGCCATGGGGTAGCGGGTAGGGGGGTGTAAGTCCCTATTTTGTGGGAGGGAGGACATTCTCGATTGGGTACAAGGCATTCCGGTTAATTGCTTCACATTTCATCTACAGGTTGAGACTCCTTTAATGGGTAGGATACAAGGAATTTCTAAGACGTTCTTGTATCCCTCATGTCAGCAGCTGCTGTTGATTTGAGCTTGCTTGCAACTTATAGTTACCCAGAGAATCATATCTGCGTTCCGTTCCAGAAATTATTTTTTTCTTTGTTGTAAGATGATTTTGGAAGCTGTGCTTGTTATTCCAGTAACTGTTTGTGATCCTCTCTTGCTTGAAAGAAGCAAGCCATGCAGATAACAAGGCCTCGGAATATTTTGATGTTCTTAAAAATGTATATACTATAGCTTATACAGGTACCACGTCTTTCAGGAGGTGAATTGCATAGATAGAGAATTTATTTTTATTATAGATACATCCTCAGTATCATACCCAGTCAGTCAATCAGTTAATCTACATTGATGAAGGAATTTTTATTTGGTAGAAAGCGAGAAAGCTTATCGGTCCTTTACCAAAGCAAGAATGGTCTGTGGAAATTGCTAATCATCTTTCCATTAAGTGCTAAGCTTCAGAAGTCTCTTCTCGCCTCTGTTTCTCCTGATCCATATAACGTTGTTTCTTTATTCAAGAAGAATGAAGGTCTGTGGCTTTTCCTTCGTAGTTAAGGATCTACCCCTCTTCATCCTCTTTGTTTTTTTTCTGGTTTTCTTCGAGCCTGGGCTAGAAAGGGACATTAGGCTGAATCGCATCGGCCTTTGATCTTGGAAAATCTAAAATTTATCTGGTGTCGACGGATGTATGTTCGCTTTTCGGTATTTCATGGTTTCGACAAACAAGTCATGATACGAACTCCAGCTTACTCGAGACACGTGCAAGATTTTCCCTTCATGCATAAGTTGTGAACGTTATATTCCTAGCTTTTAACGTAAATTAAAACGATCTAAAATCTACGGCCAAAGAGAGCCTTGTTTCACCAACGGAAATCAAAATACATATACTATATTTTATTAGAAACCATTTGTCTGTACTCTTTAACAAGCACAACATTTATTTTTTTGCATTCTCATCCAAATAAATATATGAATATCCTATCTTAAAATTCCTGTATCTTTAACTCATCGCGAAACACCTTTTTCAGATCTTTTTAGGTTCTTCCACGGACCTTTCCTAAGCCCCCAACCCTCAGCACAAACATCAACAACAAGAAAGTAGTTTGTAGGCTTATTCCCTGAATAAGCGAAGATTTTTAAAAAATGTATATATATAAATGTATGTGTGTATTTGTGTATGCGTATGTACAATGTGAATGGCATATACATGGAGAATAATATCTGTATTTTCATCCTTCTTATTCTTAGAAGTTTGCTCCACTCAAAGTTTTGTTCGGTAATAAACATTGGTTTAGTTTTTTACAAAAAAAGAAAAAAAGAAAAAATAGCCAAATGTAAAAAAAAAAAAAAAATCACCAACTTCTTAATCGAAACGACGCTGATTTTTATTCTGCAACGTTTCTTCCGTCTAATTACCTTTTATCACTTTTTTTTTTAAAAACTACGCAACACTTTTTCGTTGCACTTTTCTTTTATTAGATCCGTTCAAAGGAAGACAACTTTTCCCGGCCTTTTTTCCTTTTTTTCCCTTTTACTCAAAGCGATCTCATCAGTTTTTTTTTTTTTTTTTTGTTTTTTTTTTTTTTTTTTTATTAACCTTACGGCATTTTCATTGAAAAGGAAATGAACATATATTTTTTTTATTGCTTCCAAGAAATTCTTGTTTTTTCCTCGTATAAACAAATTGAAAAAAAACTATAATTCTTAAGTTCATAGAAAACGAAAATTTTCATCTTTTTTAAATGCTTCCTCCAAGAAATAATTTTTTTACGGAAAAAATCAAAGATTCCTATTGACACTAAAAAAGGAAATTATTCATTTTTTTTTTCATTGTTTCCAAGAAACTCATGTTTTTCCCTCGACTAAAAAAAATATCCCTGTTTCCTTTTTTGAGTAATTGATACTTGTTCTTTTTAAGTTTTTATTTTTGTTTATGTTTTTATTCATTTTTTTTAATTAACCCGGCGGTCATCTTTTGATAAAAGGATCTCACAGTGAAAATAAAAATCGTGATGAGGTCCTGATGACGTCACATCCTGTTTAAGTGTATCTTTGAACCGTCCAGTCTCCTTTGAGTTTTCATTCTTCGTCTTCTTCTTCTTCTTCTTTCCTTCTTCTTCTTCTTCTTCTTCCTGAGGCTGTTAGAATTTAAGGGACTCCTATTTCACCTGGGCCCTTCGAAGAGGTGGTAGTTTGAAGAAAATAGTATTCCTTACTTGAAAGAAAATGTGTTTTAGTTTAATGAAAAAATGATTTTTTAGTTTAAAGAAAATATCAGTTTTTGGTTTGAAGAAAATTTTATTATTTTAGTTTAAAGAAAATTTCATTTTTCAATTTAAAAAAAATATGTTTTAGCTTAAAGAAAGTATTAGTTTTTAGCTTAAAGAAAATATTTTAGTTTAGATAAATAATAATAATTTTTTATATTTAAAGAAAATATGCTTTGGTTTGAAGAAAATATAATTACTTAGTTTAAAGAAAATATGCTTTAGTTTAAAGAAAATGTGCCTTAGCTTAAAGAAAATATTGTTTAGTCTAAAGAAAATATGCTTTACTTTAAAGAAAATTTGTTTTGATTTAAAGAAAATATTTTTTAGTTTAAAGAAATTTTTTTGTATTTTAGTTTAAAGAAAATTTAGCTTTTTAGTTTAAAGAAAGTATTCTGTAGTTTAAAGAAAATTTGCTTTAGCTTAAATAAATTATATTTTAGTTTAAAGAAAATGTGTTTTAGCTTAGAGAAAATTTTAACTTTTAGTTTAAAGAAAATATTGATGCTCAGTGCAAAGACAATATTCTGTTACAGCTTCTATTTTCGACTTGCTTTCAAGCATACAAATAGTGTTCTTTCAAAAGCAGCAACTATGAAAGAGTAAGGAATTAACATGCGCTATCGTCAACAAAAGTGTAAAGTCGAAAAGTTCGGTCATGAGGTAACGTATGAAATCATGAATATTCATATAGCCATGAAATAGGGTACGAGGTTAATATACTCCATTAAGGACAAAACAAGAGCATAAAACCACTGTGCTCCTTAATGATCGCAGTAACAAAATTATGTTCACTTGTCAACAAAAGCATGAGATATTTATGCTCACTTATATACAAGAGAATAAAAGCAATATGCTCAATTTATAATAAACAAACAAAATCATGAAATATATTCGCTCACTTATGAACCAGAGCATAAAATTCCCGTGATCAATGATTAACAAAAACTTGTGATTATATTCATTTATGAACAAAAACATGAGATCTATTTGCTCACTTATGAGCAAGATTAAAAACCCACCATGCTCAATTGTGAACAAAGCTTTGAAATTAAAGTCTGAAGACATTCTTCGCTAAATACATCTTCCCCTTCGTCCCCCAACATCCCTCCGAAAAAAAAAAAAAAAAAAAAAAATCCGGGTGGCAAACCGCCCCTCGCCGCGAGATTATTTTAACCAATTCCGACCGCGCAAATTGGTATTTGAAAATAATTATGATTGGATGCGTAATGATGAATTATGCAAATCGAATCCAGCAGTCTTTTAATCCGGGAGGTATTTCACACCTGGCCAGGAGACCAGGTATATGGTTAATTTGACCGGGTGCCATCGGAGGAAATTCTCTCTCATTTCGTCATTCACTTGTCGGTGAAAATAACCTGTTGTTGGCGCTGTAGTTATTTGGGGTTAGTGATTTTGAAGATGCATCCAAGGGGAGTGATGGGAACGTGACAGATTTTCACGGTTTTTAATTAATATATATATATATATATATATAATATATATATATATATATATATATATGGAATTAGACAAATTTCCATAAAATAGCTTCAGAATGAAATCCCAAACTCATAAGTAACCCTCCAGTCTTAATGAAGTATGCACAGATGTTACACATTATGCCGAGCACTCAAACCTACCTCACAAACACATGTTATCTGTCATACAAAAAATTCAAACCTACCTCACAAACACATGTTATCTGTCATAAAAAGAATTCAAACCTACCTCACAAACACATGTTATCTGTCATACAAAAAATTCAAACCTACCTCACAAACTTGTTATCAGTTATAAAAAGATTCAAACCTACCTCACAAACATGTTATCAGTTATAAAAATATTCAAACCTACCTCACAAACATGTTATCAGTTATAAAATGATTCAAACCTACCTCACAAACATGTTATCAGTTATAAAAAGATTCAAACCTACCTCACAAACATGTTTATCAGTTAGAAAAAGTTCAAACCTACCTCACAAACTTGTTATCAGTTATAAAAAGATTCAAACCTACCTCACAAACATGTTATCAGTTATAAAAAGATTCAAACCTACCTAACAAACATGTTATCAGTTATAAAAAGATTCAAACCTACCTCACAAACATGTTATCAGTTATAAAAAGATTCAAACCTACCGCACAAACACATGTTATGTGATAAAAAAAATTCAAACCTACCTGAAACACGTATTACCTGTTATAGAAAAAACCCTACCTCACAAACATATGTTATCTTCTATAAATAAATTCAAACCTACCTTAAAAACACATGATACATATCCCACAAAGTACACAAATCTCCTTCACTAACACATGTTAGCTGTGATAAAAAATGTACAAAGCTACTCAACAAAATAGTTACCTGTTATAGAAAAATATACAACAATACTTAACAAACACATGTTACCTGTCATAAATTATACTAAAACCTCCTTAACAAACACATGTTAACCTGTCAATCTGTAAATAAGAATATGTAAACCTACCTCGCAAACCGATGTTACTCGTGACACGAAACCACTTATAAAAAGAAAAGGAAAAAAAATTCTACGAAATCGAATCAGCCCCGCTGAACAGATATCGCTTCATGTAGGAGAAGGATATATGTATATATATATATATATATATATATATATATATAATATATATATATATATATATATATATATATATATATATATATATATATATATATATATCTGATATAGATATATATAGATTATAATATAATATATTAATTAATATAATATCAATAGATATATTATAAATATATATATATATATATATATATCTATCTATATATATATATATATATATATATATATATATATATATATATATATATAGATAGATATATATATATAATAACATAAATATATATATATATATATATATATATATATATATATATATATATATATACATACATAGGCTTCAGTACTCTCGTTCATTCCTTCCTTCCGCTCATTTTCCTCTCCCATTCGTAAAGTATATCCCATTTTTAACGCTATTTGCGTCACGAACAAACTTCTTTCCCCTTTTCCGCCTTGCTTCGACGAAAGCGCCCAGCCATCCAGCCAACCTCCTCTCTCTCTCTCTCTCTCTCTCTCTCTCTCTCTCTCTCTCTGCTCCTTCTGTCGGTGCTCCAGTTGTTTCGTTTTTACCTTTTTTTTTTCCAGCCAGATGAGCGTATTCAGAGGGCATGAATTTCCTTCAGGTGGGGCTGGAGTCGATCGAGTGGGAGGATGATTGTGTAAACAGGTATTGATTTATTAGCGTTCGTATGTATACATATACATATATATATATATATATATATATATATATATATATATAGACTATATATATATATATATATATATATATATATATATATATATATGTATATATATATATATACACACAGAGAAATATGTGTATATATATATATATATAGAAAATAGATAGAAATATATGTCACCTGTATATAAATAATGGGTTTATAGACATATTTATATGTACACACATATATATATATATATATATATATATATATATATATATATATGTATATATATATATACACACAGAGAAATATGTGTATATATATATATATATATATATATATATACATATATATAATATATATATATATATATGTATATATATATATATATATATATATATATATATATATATATAGTATATATATATATATATATATATAGATATATATATATATAATATATATATATATATGCGCGCGCGTGTGTGTGTGTGCTCATTTATATATATATAAAACACCCATACACATGCGCATTCAAACAACCCAACCCCATCATATATCCGCACAGGCTTTTAATAATAATGTTCGTTAATTATTTTGATCATCACCACCCCGCGCAAAATGCGAGGTATAGCGCAAAGTCAAAATTCTGAGAGCGCGCAGCGAAATATTATGCAAATGCCTGTAAATGAAACTCATATGCACCTATCATTAAATCAACTTTATGAGGGCACTGTCTCTAATTGCAAGGGAACATTCCCCACCTCTCTCTCTCTCTCTCTCTCTCTCTCTCTCTCTCTGATGCTTCTCCTCGCAGGACGGGACGGATTGGTTGGCAGCCTAAATTTTCTTCAAAATTGAAAAAAAAAAAAAAAAAATAAATGAAAAACTAGGAACATCTCTTCCAAGGAATATTTAATTGCTTACGTGACACCTCGATGTATTTTTTTTTTTTTTTTTTGTATTTTTACTTTATTCCTCCATGCTCCTTTTTATGCACACGCATATACATATATATACATATGTGTATATATATATATATATATATATATATATATATATATATATATAATATATATATTATTGTCAGGTTCAACCAGTTGTTGGATCGTCTCTTTGAAACAGCACTGGTTCGCTGGTTTAAATGATATCTCGTGTTTGACGTGAAGAGACGAGGTCGCGTTCTTCTCGTTGTTGTTTTCCTTGCAAGTCAGACGTTCTTTGGAAGGCGGAGTGACCGGTTCTCGACAACCTCTGGTCAACGACGTAGGAGCAGCAGTTGGTTTTCAAGTATCACCTTGAAGAAGTCGAGTCATGTGGTCTTCAAGCGGCATGTGTTGGTTGCTAGCTGAAACCCTCAGGAGGAGGACGGCAGGATGGTAAGTTCCGAAGGTTGAGGGGTGACTAAACCAAATAGTCGCCTGCTGGGAAGGATGAGCTCTTCTTTGGCAGCTGTATAGCCGTCGCGCCCTCTTGATAGAGGTCGTTCGGCGATGGCTCGACAATGTGCGGTGGTCGTCTTTGTGGGTCTTTTGCTGTTCGTCTTACGTTCTTCTTACGAAAGGCAGTGTTATCTGAGTTTAGCTTTATTAATGAGTTAGTGGTCTGACAGTTATTGTCATTATTGCTCTGTTACTGCTGTTATTGTAAAGGTTTCGATGTCCTTGTGTTGAGGAAGATGACTCTAGTTATATGTAAGGTATTATTAGGTATTTCTTTATAAGCATTCCGCATCGTTTGTCCCCGCGAATACGAAAGCCACCAGGAATTGGGGCATCAAATGTATTTCGCCGTGCTTAGTACGAGCCCCTGGGGGTTAATTACAGTCGTCCGAATAAATATTACTTAAAATTCTTGTTCAGGAGGTAAAACTGCATAGAAAAACCGCAACTGCCATAGTCTAGGTGGGAATGGTAATATAGATCTACCTATTATTATTCTGAAGGGTATTTATGTTACTGTGTTGTTAGTGTATCTTGATTATTATTGTGACATTACTGATGGACATGCTTATGTCATTTTACGAGCTTTTGTGTAGTTCGGCTATTTAAGGTAATTTTCTATAGCTTTTGATAAGAAGGTATTTGCTTATGTTTGTATTATGCCTCTTTGTTGACCTGTAACTGTTATTCCTTAATTGTATTGCCCCACTATTATCTGCTGCTGCTATGATAATTATTATTGTATTTACTAAACAAGTATTTATTGTAATGAAGTTACCATGACGTATATTGAGGGTATTTGTCATAAGACATTAAATTTGGTAACTGTTAAATTTAACTTTGGAGGTATTTTGCATAATGTTATGATAATATTTTTGTGAAGTCACTCTCGGTTTCAGAACCTGATCTCAAAGTTGTAAATACGTAAATTCTATGCAAAATAAATTGGGTTTAAGGTTGCTTTAGTATTTTCGTTTAAAACCTTTAGTTATTGCAGACCAAAAGTCCATTTCAGTCTCGATATGTTTTTAAGAACCTGTTGGATCACGCTGAAAAGTGATCATGACAATATATATGTTTGTATATAAACCATATGTATGTATTTGTGTGCGCAGTATTACCTGACGCTTCCGTCACATGAGCGCGGTTGCGAGCCCTAGTGTAGTCCCTTTTATGCCCGTGATACCTTTTCCCTTTCGTGGTCACCTCTCCAAGACCTGATCAAATCCAACGTTGCTTAGTAACGTTCCTGGGAGCTGCTAGTAGCAGTCTGAGAAAAATATAAATCTTTGAAAATATTTTTAATTTTACAAGGGGCAAATAAAGTCTATAGGAATTAGGCTATATTGTAAGAGAAAGTCATTAAAATATATTTAAAAGTTATGTAAAGTCGGTTTTGAATTATAATCTGTATAGTTGATTTTATAGACAAAAGCAATGTACTAATGTTAAGGAAAACAAAACTCATAAATACATTACTAGATGGTCGTACGAGCAACAGTCGTTCTGGCATATAGCCAACTTAGTCTATCAACGGCAAAAGGAGAATATTGGCCAAAAAAAAATAAAAAATGAAGAGGTTTTTAGGTCCCACGTATAAAGGCAAATCTCTTGTATTCTTGCTAACAAGCAGATTATAAGTATAACTCCAGCTTATATAGTATATGAGATTCCTACTCCCGTAGATAGGAATATAAATGCAAAAATGATAGTCCTAAACAGCGGAAATACGAAAGATGTCAAGACGATACCAGCTGAGATTCCATTGAGGATTGAGAGATGTGTATTTCTGGTGAGAGAAGTTCACTCTCGAAGTGGTTCGTTAGTCACGTAAACTCGTTGGTCCCGTTGCTGAATAACCACTGGTTCCATGCAATGTAATTATGTACGCTGTACCCTCCTTTATCCTGCAATTCCGATCGCAAGATTCTACTGTCAACTGAGGTTCAGTCAGAAATAGTGGGTTATGATCTAAAATAGCGCCAGAGCCTCCATATTCCCACACAAAAGAAAACTGGGTACCTATAGTTTAGACCCTGTCGACAATACTGAGCAGTTTTCATAATGATAAATATTTGGTCGGGAAATCATTGGTTGTTAGTACTAATACGTCTTTGAACTTGAATGAAAGCAGACATATCGAGAAGGAAACGATGAAATATGAAAGAAATTAGCAGTTTTCACATCATAAAAGGTCAGGAAATCGTTAGGTGATGGTATTAACGTCTTTGCCTTGAATGAAACTAGACATATCGAGTAGGAAATGATGAAATATGAAAAAAAATTGAATTTCTGAATGAAAACATCCCAAGTCCGGTACAGCGACTTTGCCTGGACGTTTTTGTCAACAGTTCTAGTGAGAAAGTCGTGGCGAGCGCGTCGTACCGTCGCGTTATATTTGGAGTTATAGCTTTGGAGTTATAGCTTTGGAGTTATAGCTTTGGAGTTATAGCTTTGGAGTTATAGCTTAATCCCTTAATCTCTTATTGTAATTTGAGTGAGTGAGTGCGTTAATTGCCGTCCTGAGAGATTACGATTCGCCTTAGTGCCAGTGAATTGGTAAAAAACACAAGAATTTGAGCCTTCTAGTTGGTGTGCTTCAATTCAGGTAAGGTACAAATGATATATAGTCACAATATATATATATTTATATATATATATATATATATATATATATATATATATATATATAAGTATATATTATATATATATAATATATATATATATATATATATATATGTAAGTATATGTATTTGTATATATCTATCGATACACAGTATATATATTTGTAAAAATGTATTTGTACTATATCGAGATTTCTTTAAAATTAAAAATATGAATATGTTTTAGAACTTAATTTAGCACATATGACATCGTTCCGTTCAAAGGTGGGTTTTGCAGACTAGACCTATTCACAGAAATTAATTTGACGGTTTTGTAGATGATTTCAGTGAGCATGAATTACGAAGTAAGTAATTTGGCGAAAATTTACTTTCGCGGCCGCACGCGACGATTCTCGATAAGACATGATTCGTGTTGTGCGGCTTTTCGACTAGAACGTGGGTTGATATTCGTATTGTCTTGATGCACGAATTCGTTTTGTACTGACAATCATTATGAAGACCTGAGCAGGAAAAGGATTGACGTTTCTTTCTATTTTGGTCTGATTTGTGAAGTACGTTGCACGTGTTAGAATAATTGTTTTACTGTTGAGATTATTTGCACATGGGTATATATATCTTATAGGTATGAATTGATGTGTTAGTGAATTACATATCGTGTCAGCTGCTCTTGCTTGGAGACAGAGTGCGCTGTAGAGGTAGCCTTCTTGAATGAAGGAATCTGATGCGAATGCGTTTTTAAGCAGGTGGCTGTCCATACTGTAGCCACGGGCGGTTTTGAGGCGTGGTGGGTATGTACATTCGTTTGTACGGATGTCACAGGTCTGACCGATCGAGGCACTTGAGGGAAAGACACATTCCTTTGTGATAGGAAGAAAGACGGTTTAGCGAACGCCAAGTGTCGGGAGAAAACCCCCATCTCAAGGTATGGCACATATTTTAAATGACTTAGAAACAGTTGCCTTTGAAAAGAGAGAAGTGTAAAGTGCATCTCTTTACTTAACATTGTGTTATAAGAAATGTAACGAATATATCTTTATTACAGATGGGCTCTATACCATGATACTAGAGACGGGATTCTCTACCTTGACTAATACAATGTAACAATTGACATTTTGAGTCTGGGAGTGAATACTTAGCCAGGAGAGTGGAATGATAACTTAATAGTTTTCTTTGTGGGGCAGACTTGGGTTTTTATCACTATGACTTATTAATCATTCTGTTCCATTTTATGTGCATCTGCTTGGGTAATAAATAATATATTTTTGTATTTATGTGAGCTTAATAGCCTAATGACATGCTTGCAGATAGAGGGCGCCTTCTGCCACTGGTAAGAATTGTTAATTTGTGTAGTTTTGTCAAAAGTGGGGGGTAAGATATATATATGCCTGATGTTATTTGTGATAGTAAATGGAAATTAAATTGTCTTTGTTAATTAACTTCTTGCTTAACATTTAATGGGATGTTGGATGTTTTTACGTATTGTTAGCTGCACATAATTCTTCATTGCCCAGAATTAATCTCCCCCCCCCCCACCCTCACCCCGATCTTCCCCCCTACCCCCGTCAACTATTTTGGTTATCAGAACAATATTCCATCGACGTTAACTTTTTTTTTCATGGCCTGCTCTGATCTACGTAATATCTATATATCGTTCTCACCTATAAATACTTACGGATCCGCCCTTTTAACACTAATTCCAAAGGTTCAGGAGTGGGCAAAATACCGGTCCTTCAGATATTAGTAAATTTGAAAGAGAAAGGTTATTTTGTCTTTCAAATGAAACAAAAAATATTAAGAAAAATTGTTTTTAACTGAGTTACGTACTTTGTATTTCATGTGAATCTTCTACAGTACTTTAAAATATTTGTGATAAATATTAATTGCATTTTTTTCTTTAAAAGCCTTTTTTTTCTATTTTGAATATTAATTATTTTGCTTAACATGCTACGCGGCCCTATAAAATTATGAATTTTTTTGCATGTGGCCCTTGCAACTGACGACAAGTTTTCCCACCCCTGGAGAACCATCATCGTCTTGTGACGCCGTTAGAGAACAATCAATCAGTCAGTCAATCGAAACCACATTTTCCTCTCATTGTCCAATCACGCTTAACCCTTTTACAAACCTGTTGATATTTAAAATTAATTGATTTTATTGTATTTTTTTCAGTATAAAAAGGTGTTAATTTTTCGTACATTTGAAACATGAACATATTCAATTGACGAATAAGCTAAGTGAATCTTAAGACATTAGTTTCTGGGAGTTTGGTAATGGCTTTAGTCCCTAATCTCACTCATTGTGCTCAGACTTGGTTCGTTTCCCATCTGAGAAAGTGAGAAAGACCTTCGTCATTCATTTCCGTTGAGATTCCAAGGCTTTCAGTTGAAAGCGTATTCGGGACTAAGGAGGTTAAGATTTCATCGGTTTATTGTCCTAATTGGCTTTTTGACCTAATTAGCACTTTCAACCCATAAATACATACTGAAATCCAGAAGGGTAGCCACCTTCTGGTACCGCCCGCACAGTGAAAAGTCGTATGGAATATATATATATATATATATATATATATATATATATATAATATATATATATGTGTGTGTGTGTGTGTGTGTGTGTATGTATATGTAGCTATATATGTATGTGTGTGTGTTAATAAATGCTGTTCGGTAGCAGTGCATAAAATACATTGCTGGGTATATAAGGTATAAAGGTGTTCTTTTCCGTAACCAGGAGATTTATGCTAAATTCCCTCCTCCTCCTCCTCCTCCTCCTCCGCCTCCTCCTCCTTCCTCCTCCTCCTCTCCGACATCCTCAGCATCCGCATCCTTCGCTCCGTTATTCCATAATTCCGGAGCCATCACTCCATCAGGATCGCGACAGAATCCCACCATTTTCACCGACTGACGGGAGGGGCCAGCTTCTTCTGGTGGATATTTTTTGGGCGAATTGGCCCGGCCCATCTCCTCCTCCTCCTCCTATCTGACATGCTGTACGAAAAATAGGAATTTCTCCCTCGGTGCCATCCTTCGTTTTTCTTCCAATTCTTCTGTATGTTTTTTTTTTTACTTTTTTTCTTTTTTCGCGGTTTTTTATATTTTGTATTTTTTCTTGATATTTTTTGTATCTTCTACGTATTTTTTTTCTACTTTTTTATTTTTTTATTTTGGCAGTCAACACCACTACTGGCATTCGGTAGGACCAATATCTTTTTTTCCATATTTTATGCAAATTGCGGAGGCCAGATCTCAGTATTCTTGTTTTTTTTCACTATTTATTTTTTTCTCGCAGGAATTCAGAAAAGTTTAGAATTCACTTTGATGTTGTGTTAAATTGTGAATAAGCAGCTGATACTTATATTTCTTATATTTTTATAAAGCTTATTTCTCTTGTAATACAGTGTGTGTACTTCTTAAATGACTTATTCACTATAGTAGATTCACATCAACCGTGCATCTGATGTCTAGGCCAGTCCCTTACGACGTTCCCGATTGGCTGTTGATGAGCCAATCACAGGCCTTGCAACTCTCAGTCTCTCTCGAGAGTTCATATCGACAGGACGTATGTTCCACCTCTCCTGAGGGATACATTTGAAAGACGTATCCCTCAGGAGAGGTGGAACATCATACATCCGGCCTATGTGAACTCTCTCGAGAGACTGAGAGTTTCCAGCCCTGTGATTTGCTTATCAACAGCCAATCAGGAGCGTCGTAAAGGACTGGCCTAGACATAAAATGCACGGTTGATATGAATCTTCTATAGTAAGTTCTTACTCTTATAGCAAAATGCGTCTCTATGAAAACAAGTCTAGTTTTTGCTATGCTCAACCTTTAACCGCAATTACGAATGAGCCATTATTATCAGCGCTACACAGTTGAGGTTCGTCTCTTTAGAATAACAAAAAACGTAAATATACATCTTATCTTTAACCATGAGAAACCTGCCGCTTCTGCAATGACTTTATATAATTCTTGAAGCAGGAAAGTACAAAGATCTGCGTTTAAGAAACGAACGGTGTGTAATACTGAAACAGCTGATTGACTGCTGAAATCTCTTATATAATGTATAAAGTAATTCATAAGTTTATGGTCTCTACATTTGAAGTGGTTCCCCAACATCAGAATTTCTGAAAAGGAATCATATGACGGTATTAATACTTAAAATCAATCTACAGCCGTGATGTATTTTAATGCGTAAACGTCAGGTTGAAATTCGGCCTCTCTAAAATATCTTTTCGTTTTTATTTTCTGTTAATCAAATTTGGGAAGAAGAATGTTAAAAAACTGCTATTCGTTTTGCTGTGGGTGAATTAAATATCGGTAATTTTTATTTTATGTATTTATGATGTTTTTCATCAAATTCGCTGGCATTTCGTAATATTTAAAAGATCCTAATAAACTCAGTCGTTGAACACTACAACCAGGAGGTAAGACAAGAGCTTCTGATTAGTGTTTTTAATATCATTTAATCAAATTAGCTGGCATTTCGTAGCATTTAAAAGATGCTACTAAACTTAGTCGTTAAAAAAATACAACCAGGTAAGAAAAAACTTCTGATTCATGGTTTTAATATTATTTAATCAAATTCACTGGCATTTCGTGGCATTTAAAAGAGGTTGCTAAACTCAGTCGTTAAAAAATACAACCGGGTAAGACAAGACCTCACTCATATTTTTAATATCATTTAATCAAATTCGCTGCCATTTCGAACATTTATTCTCATTTGTGTTTTTAATGTCCTTTAATCAAATTCGCTGGCATTTCGTGGCTTTTAAAAGTTTGCTAAACCCAGTCTTTAAAAAAATACAGCCGTGGAAGACAGGAACTTCTGATTATTTGTCTCCTCGCACCGATTCAATTTTCCTCACGCCCGGAAAAGTAAGCAAGGGAAGCACTTTCACCAAAATATTTGACAGCAAACCCTTGCGCCGATTTTAAAGATAGCTTTGCGAAATTGGTAAGTCTCCCTCGAGGGTTCCTCTTATTTTTACTCCGGACATGTTGGGTAGGTTTCTTTTTTGATGTTTACTCTTGAAGCAAAGAATGTTGCACATTCATTGCTGAAGGAGGTGATGCGCATAGACATTGGAAAGTCAGTTGAATGTTTTCAGGTTACATTACAACCTAGTTTAGCAGTAATACTCTTGAAGGAATTAATGTCGTGCATTAATTACTGAATGAGGTAATGTGCTTAAACAAGGGAAAGTCGGTTTAATGTTTTCAGGTTACACTGGGATCAAGTTTAACATTAATCCTCTGCGCTTTTGTCTGATTAAAGCCGGAATTGCATATGAAGCACTGTGTTTACCCTCACAAAATTAACGGTCCAAAGTTGACACGTGAAGTGATATTTTCCCAAACGTGTATGCTTATAGAATGAGTGTTGCGTGGATAGACGAGATTAACTGATGTGTGTGCTATTACTGGCATAATTATGGCCTCTCGATGTCACTTCCAGTGAACTGTGATTTGCATAATCGACACTGTAACAGATGTCACGCCATTAGCGAGCTGCCCAACTTCCTAGTCTGGAGGCGATCAGTTGAGTTGCCTATTATTCTTGGTGGTGATCACAGTGAGTTGCCTAAATCCGGGTGGTGAGGAAAATGAGTTGCCTAACTCTTGGAAGGTGTTACACTTGAGTTGCTCAACTCATGGAGGTGATCACAGTGAGCTACCTGACTTGGCAGTGATCACATTAAGTTGCCTAACTCTAGACGGTGACCACACTGAGCTGCCTGACTTGGCAGTGATCAAATTGAGTTGCCTAACTAGGCGATGATCACATTGAGTTGCTAACTCATAGCAGTGACCACATTGAGTTCCCAACTCTAGGCGGTGACAACACTGAGCTCGCTAACTTGGCAGTGATCACATAGAGTTGCCAGTTCCTGGCAGTGCCTACGCTGAGCTGCCTAACTGAGCAATAATCACACTGAATTGCCTAACTGCTGGTTGCGTTCTTTAACAATTGTTTGAACCTTTTGGTCAGCCTCATGGCATCGATTGTCAGTCTGTTGTCAGTCAACATTCATTCACTTAAGCGAAACTACCGCCATCTCTACTTTGCTGGAGTAATAATGACCAACGGTGTCGTTCAGTACACTTTTCAGTCCTTACTTAAGATTTATTCATTTGTTTATGTGTACCTGTTTATATGTGCCTTTATTGATGTTAACAGATAGCCGGAGGGGGAAAATATAGATCCTTAACAGCTATTACAATTACTCTTACTGTGAGATTATCTACGGGAACCTCAAAGAAAAATAAGAGCGCACACACACACACACTAAAAGCCGCTTAAGTGAGTTAATGCTGTCGTAGCTTCTAACAACGAGCTCTACAATAAACCACATTAAATGAAAGAACCTTATCTTACCTACAGATCATCTGGATAACAAAAAACAAAACAGACTCTCTCTCTCTCTCTCTCTCTCTCTCTCTCTCTCTCTCTCTCTCTCTGTTATCTAACCGGATTTTAAGGAAGATAAGGATCCTTTCTTTTATTGGGACTAGGACACAGACATACAAACACACATACAAGGCTTTCATACACTTTCTTCAACGTCCCGCTGGTAATTAATCCCGGTGGAGTGATAATGGCAATTGTCAACGATTCAATTTCCTCCCCCCCCAGCCCCCACCCCGCCCCCGCCCGCCCCAAACCCCCTCGCAGGGATATTAATTAGAATAAGAAACACTTATTTGGGCATATTAATTAAGCAGGACATTTTTTCCCCATTAAAAACCACCAAGTTTGGCCGAGTCCAATACTTTTAATCATCATTTCTTCATTGATTCAAGACGCCCACGTTTCAATCTTTATAAAAACAAAAAAAAAAAAACAAAAAAAAAAAGATTCAGTGGTTATCGACCCACCCGCCAATGATGCTGCAGCAAAGCTCAGATAGGCCTAGGTCTGCCTCTTTTTCTTCGCCTTCTTCTCCCGCTTCTTCTTTTTCTTCTTCGAACCTTAAAGGGGAACACTTGCAAACCAGAGCTCTTTTGCCTGTGGGAGCCGTTACATAGGGTGAGGTAAGTCCTTACTACTACTACTACTACTACTACTACTACTACTGCTATTACTACTATAGTAGATTCACATCAGCCGTGCATTTGATGTCTAGGCCAGTCCCTTACGACGTTCCTGATTGGCTGTTGAAAAGCCAATGACAGGGCTGGGAACTCAGTCTCTCTCGAGAGTTCATATAGGGAGGATGTATGTTCCACCTCTCCTGAGGGATGCTTTTGAAAGATGTGTCCCTCAGGAGAGGTGGAACATACATCCTGCCTATGTGAACTCTCGAGAGATACTGAGAGTTTCCAGCCCTGTGATTGGATTATCAGGAGCGTCGTACGGGACTGGCCTAGACATCAAATGCTAGGTTAATGTGAATCTACTATAGTAATATGATGGCAGTTCACAATTGGGGATGAAGGATCAGATATGTAAAAAAAAAGTGTAGGCCCTATAACGTGGGGTGTGTCAATCACTTTTCAATTCTATAATTTCCAGTCCTTTTTTATCCTACTCTCAGCTGACCAACTTCTCCAACTTTATCTTACGATAATGCAAATGCGACTCTTTGCTCGCTAAACTAAGAGTAATAATAATAATGAAAATTAAAATTGGTATAAAACCAATTTTAACCTTATAAATTTTAATGCACAAATCAGTTTTTTATTTTTTTTTCTTTTGCCATCCACTGCATCATTAATTTATTTTCAGCGCTTCATACCAGTTATTTTATATGGTGGGTAGTATCCATTATAAAGTTGAGCTGTACCTCATTTATAATGAATGAATCTCTCTCTCTCTCTCTCTCTCTCTCTCTCTCTCTCTCTCTCTCTCCTCTAGGTGAAAATGATAAGGAGATAACGCAAAATGGGAGCTACCCGAGACCGTAATAGCATTAGCAAAAACTAGAAGTTAATCTCTCTCTCTCTCTCTCTCTCAGAGCAGTGGTATCATCAAATTTCTCTAGAGGCTTCCTGTCAGCTCGATTTTCGTAGTTATTCATATCGTGCTGTGTAAACAGAGAAACCGTCTCAGATTGAACCTTCATACACACACACACGCATATATATTATATATATATATATATATATATATATATATATATATATAGTATATATAATCGAGTGGTCATTGTATATAATGTTATGACCTACAATACCCTACATATATATATATATATATATATATATATATATATATATATATATATATATATATATATATATATATATATATATATATATATACACATATGTATATCTAATATATATTATGTATATATAAATATATATATAATTAGTATATATATATATGTATATATATATATATATATATATATATATAGAGAGAGAGAGAGAGAGAGAGAGAGAGAGAGAGAGAGAGAGAGCTGCGGTCCTAATTATTCATCTGTTAATCTCGATGGAATAAATTCAAGATTATTTTTTTGGAATTCGTCGAGATAAAAAAAAGAATTCTGTAATTGATGACTAATTAGCTAGCATTCCCAAACACCCGGAAAAGTCCTAGTCATGCTACGAGGTGATATTCGTGGCACTAATAATTGTGATGATTATGATGCGATTGATGTCTAAGTTCATAAATACCCAATTACAATGGCGATAATTACGACGATTATTACTGTTAATTACGAAACGCTTGAGGAGTGTAAGCACTTAATGCCAAACCCTGTTTATTATTAGTTTGTTATTGATAAATGGCAAACGAGTCGGTCGGGTCGAAGTCGGGAGGTTTGTCATTAATTTGTATTTTTTTTTAACGAAGCTTGGGTAATTGATTGCTTAGTGACTATGAGTGCATAGATTCACAGAATGCATTGCATGCATATTTCATATTAATTATATATATATAATATCTTATATATATAATATATATTATATATAAATATATATATTATATAATTCTTATCACATCACCGTGATTCATATATACATGCATTAAGCTACTAATGTCCTTTAATATCCAATTCTTTCTACCTCGGAATTAATAGTTTCATATACGTTAACCGAAGGGAAATTTTCTGGTTGATAATAATGACGTCCTCTCGTGGATTCGAACCAACACATAGAGGAGAGATCAGGACTTCAATGACGTTATTGACTTGTTGGCAGAGTCGATAACGTCACTGAAGTCCTGATCTCTACTCTATCCGCTGGTTCGAATCCACGAAAGGACGAAATTATTATCAACTAAAAAATTCCCCTACGGTTAACGTATATGAAAATATATTAATTCCGAGATAGAGCGAATTAAATATTGAAGGACATTTGCAGCTTAATATATATATATATGTGTGTGTGTGTGTCTGTGTGTGTGTGTGTGTCTGTGTGTGTTTGTGTGTATGCATGCATGCATGCATGTATGTTCGTATGTTCTTAACAGAATTATTTTCGTAATTTTGTGTACCAATTTAAGCGTAATTAATGCGTGCGGATATAATTGAGCTGACGACACTTATTAACTTCTGACAGCCGTAGCAATTATGCGCATGCGCGCTTGAGATTAAAATTATGTTCGCATTTTGATGCGCTCATTCAAGCATCGTTAAAACAGGCCAATATCCGTCAACCGACGAGGACGGCGATTAATACCCGGCGATATTAATTTCCTCAAGGATATTATTTCCTCGCAAAAGTTCGCTCGGGTCATTTCGTCGCGACGCGTCACCCAGCCCCGGAGGCGAACATACGTCATCAATTTGGGCACCGTGTGAGTCGTGAATTATGAGTGATTAAAAAATACCCGATTGGGTTCTGTAAGCGTATGATCGAGACGTGACCTTACGCAAAAAACAAAAAACAAAAAAGGGGGGGCCGGGAGCGGGCTGGAAGCAGTGTTGTTAAAAAAAAAAAAAAAAAAAAAAAAAAAAAAAAAAAAACACTCAATTGTTTGGAGATTTATTTGCCAATCTGGAGCAACTGCCGGGCTATCATCGTAAAAAGAAAATTAGTGCCAGTAAAGTAGGCTATAAAAAGAGCCTCTGATATATTTCTCTATTGGATTTTTTCGAAGCTTTGCGGTAGCAGCGAATTCAAAGTGAGTGCAGAGTAATGGGGGCCAATTACGTTTTGATATCTTTTTTTTATTAACCCGGAATGAAATTAGGTTAAGTTTTTGCGTAAAGATGACGAAATGCCAAAGAGGTTTTGCA
Source organism: Macrobrachium nipponense (assembly GCF_015104395.2). Lineage (NCBI taxonomy): Eukaryota > Metazoa > Arthropoda > Malacostraca > Decapoda > Palaemonidae > Macrobrachium > Macrobrachium nipponense. The sequence goes on along the minus strand of NC_061092.1, from coordinate 11,534,477 downwards.
TAACGAAGACAAAATGCTAAAGAAATTGACTGGTTCACTGAGATATAATAATTCAATTGGAAGAATCTCTCCTTCAAGGGAATTATTTAAACCCAAACTTCATCAAGTAAAAGATTCAGAGAGAAACAGGTCCCCAGGCGGCATATTCCCAAAGTGTAGTAACCAAGGACCCACTGCTGTACCCCAGTACCGACTTTGCCCAGAAACAGCGGGACGCCATATCTTAAAAATTAACCATAGAATCTTCTTTAAAATAATCTCACAGTGTTTCTCATACCCAAATTGCAAGATAATTTCAATAACTGACCTAGAAAGCGCCTCAGTGGCGTTGTCGGTATGGTGTTGGCGTACCACCTCGGTGGCCGCGAGTTCGATTCTCGGGCATTCCGTTGAGGGGTTAGAGATGTGTATTTCTGGTGATAGAAGTTCACTCTCGACGTGGATCGGAAGTCACGTAAAGCCGTGGGTCCCGTTGCTGAATAACCACTGGTTCCATGCAACGTAAAAACGCCATACAAACAAACTATAATAGACCTAAATAACCCAACCTAACCTAAACTAACCTGGGGGCATGGCCAAAAAACCGGGGCTTTTGCTATACTAGTATACATCTCGGGAATTTGGCCCCGGCCGAAGGTTTGGGGCTTTGCCTAATTACTCGTTTACTTGTTGCCGTGACCCGGGACGGCTCCGACGGGGCCTGGTTCCTCCCGAGGGAACTTCCGGTCTGAGGTTTCGGCGAAATTCGAAATCGCTCTTCAGGATGGAGGAGTTAAATCCTGAACAGAGGGTAATGCTGTTTGACGCTTGCATAGATATGTGGTTGATTGTGATAATTGCTGGTGGATATTATTAGTTAAATAGCTTTAGCTATTATATATATATATATATATATATATATATATATATATATATATATATATACATATATACACGTATGTATATACTATATACGCATGTATATATATAAACGTATATGTGTATGCATAGTATGTAAATATATAAGTATATATATTTTTTCTACTTTTCTTCATTGTCACAAAAAGCGAAAAGATGCTAATTACACTAATTGGGACCTCAAATATTTTTGGGGGGTCCCAAAGCTCAGAAATCATCGCTCCTTTGAAAGTCATTCATTATGCAGCAGTAAATTAGTCTCTCTCTCTCTCTCTCTCTCTCTCTCTCTCTCTCTCTCTCGTAGTAGCCATCTTGCTTGGTGAGACGTACCCGCGTGAAGTCAGATTAATCAACAGATATCACAAGTTTAACATACGACTAGAATTTGAGAAATATCTAGAAGTGTTCGTGAACTATCGGTGATAAGATTAGTGTGAAAATAGTAGGATAAAGCGTCTTCTAAGTTAGTTTATCAAGTGTAATACTATAAATCAGTACAAGATGGCAGTAAGTTCCAACTGCGGGAAGAGGTGGCGTAATTTGGCGTGTTTAGCAGATTCGCAATACGATGAGGTAGCAGGAAGGGAACTGGCATTTCTCATCTATGAAATCAGCAACAGTCCTAACCAAAAAGATACAAAAGCATTCATAGAATATATTAGAAGGATATAATCCTTCAAACTGGAACAAATCTAATGAAAACATCTTGAAAATAATTGAAGAAGTTCCAAATAAAATCCAAGTGGTCAAGAGACTCATAAAGAAAATATACATAAACCAACATATTCCGACAAAGAAAATGAATAAGGTGAATCTTGTGAATATCCTAATTGATGCATTAGGAAAAGAATGCCAAAAGCATGCAAACTGTGTAAGGTTTGGTATAGCATAGTCAATCCACAAAACCTAATCAGAAAATGTGCTGCATGCAACATTCCGACCCATCCACAGTGTGCTGAGGTAATACAAGATTTGAGAAAAGATACAAGAATTTTTTGTTCAACATGTCTATCATGGATAGACAATGTTATTAAATCAAGATTGAATGTACAAATAGTTGAGGATGAAGAAAGAAGAGAGAAGAATAGGAAGAAGAAAAAGAAGAAAAAGAAGAAGAGGAAAACGGAAGAGAAGTAAACAAAAATGAAATGACAGAAAAAAATAAGAAAACAAAGAACAAGATAAAAGTATGGATGCAGAGATACTCATTGATACTACATATGAGGCAATAAAGCAGCATACCTACGAAAAAATAATTTCGATATGACAACAGAAAAGCAAATCCCGAAGAGGCTCTACCCAGATCTATACAATGACGGGAAAGAGGAAAAAATAGACAAGAAAGACAAAATCTGCAACCTTTTGAAAAGAGGGAATTGCAGATTTGGAGAAAGATGTTACTACAAACATCCTAAGATATGTCAAAACTATGAAATATATGGTAAATGTGCATACTTAGATGGATATGGGGGATGATTGCAGAGATCTGCATCCAAAAATATGTAAAACCTAAAGAAGGAAAAGGATGTAAGTTCGACAAAAAATGCAAATATATGCACCCTGTAGCCATGAATCATAATCAAATAAATAACCAACCAAGTAATAAAATCCAAAATAAGAAAGAAACAAATAAAGAGAGAAATCAAGAATATCAGGTAAAAGAGAAAAGCAAACCACCAATGAGATATGCAGAGGTGTCAGCAAAAAATTTCAAAGCATCAGCTCCGAATTCTACTCAAGAGATAATAACTGTATTTATTATGCAAGAGGATATGTCAGAAACGGAGGAAAAATTGCAGATTCAGACACAAAATGAATAATTATGATGAAGGAAGAGAAAATATTATGGAAAAGTTGGATTTTTTAATGTCAGAATTTCTGGAAATGAAAAAAAGAACAACATACCAGAACAGGAAAGAGACATGGGAAAATCCTAATTACTACCAGTATTAAATGAAGGAGAAAACACGCAAACCATCATAGTGATGAATGCGCAGGGTTTAGTTACGAGTAACTCAAAAAGAAAAATAGAGTACTTAGAAGAACTAACCCAAAATGAAAAGAAAATAGATATAATGAATATAAGTGAAACCTGGTATTCCCAAGAGACTGGAATGATGATCAAATAAAAGGGTTCCAAACTTATAGATCAGATAGAAAAAATAGGAATCAAGGGGGAACCGCAATATATGGGAAAGACAAAAAACAAGGAAAAATATATGAGAAATATAGTAACTCAGAATGTGAACTAATAGCGGTAGAATTTGAATCTGAAAAATTGATGAACATAGTAATATATAGACCTCCTAATACTAAAGAGTTTGACTTAATAATTGAAAAATTGGATGATATATGTAGAAATCACAAGGACTGGACTATTCTCCTATCTGGTGACTTCAACTTTCCTTTCGTAGAATGGAAAGAACGAATAGGAGATTGTGGTTGTACTTATGCATATAAAAAAGAGAGTAATAGTAGTGCAGAAGATAAGAGGCAATTTGAAAAGCTATTAGATATGCTACTAGAATACAACATTCAACAAATAAATCACCTGCCAACAAGAAAGGAAAATACTTTAGACCTAGTATTTGTGAACGAGATGAATTATGTTAAAGAAATAATAGTTTATAATGCGAGTATTTCAGACCATAATGTCATAGAATTAACAGTTCATTCCAAAGCAAGTGAAAATAGAGATAAGCAAGAAAAAAAAAAGTGGGAAGGATATGGAAAATACAACTTCTACAGTAAAAATATAAAATGGTCAGAAATAATGAAGAATTAAACAAAGATTGGGATAACATTTTCGTAAGTGATGACATAAGGGTAAATACGGAGATATTATATAAAATATGGAGAAAATAGTGGAAAAATATATACCGAAGAAGAAAAGTAAACATCATTCATGCATACCAAGAGACAGAAGGATCTTGTTCCAGAAAATCAGAAAGTGGAAAAAAGGTCTTGCAAAAGAAAAAAAATGCATGGAAAGTTATAGAACTAAAAAGTAAGATAGAAAGAAAATGCAGAACAAAAGATTATACAATCAAAAGAAAATGAAAAACGGGACTTGGAAGAAAAAACCCTATTAAATATCAAGCAAAACCCAAACTATTATACTCATATGCGAAGAAGATGAATAAAAGAAGAATAGAAATAGGCCCTCTGAGAATTGAAGGGAGATTAACGAATGAAAAAAAAGGAAATTTGCAACATACTGGCAGAACGATATAAGAGAGAATTCACCCCTAGAATAGATAATGAAGATAATGATATAGAAGTAAGGGATGAAAATAGTGAATATTTAGCTGACATAGATATTAATGAAGCTGATATTGTGCAGGCTATTAATGAAATTAAAAATGGAGCTGCTGCAGGGCCTGATGGAATTCCTGCTATTTTGTTAAAGAAAGTAGTTCATTCTATCGCAAAGCCACTTGCAATATTATTAAGATAAAGTGTAGATACAGGCAAGATTATGATGAGCACAAATTAGCATATATTACCCCTACTTTCAAAAGTGGATCAAGACTAGAGGCAAGTAATTATAGGCCTGTGAGTCTAACATCACATATTATGAAAGTGTATGAAAGGTAATGAAGAAAAATATTATGAAACATTTATAAAAATAATTTGTTTAATAAAGGACAACATGGTTTCGTACCCGGAAAAAGTACACAAACCCAACTGTTAGTCCACCGTGAGAACATATTCAAAAATATGAAAAGCGGAAATGAAACAGATGTGGTTTATTTAGACTTTGCAAAAGCTTTTGATAAAGTAGACCATAATATATTAGCGAAGAAAATTAGAAAACACAATATCGTGGATAAAGTAGGAAGATGGTTAAAAGAATTTTTACACAACAGAAAACAGATAGTTATTGCAAACGACGAGAAATCGGATGAAGCCAAGGTAATATCCGGTGTGCCGCAAGGTACGGTGTTAGCTGCAATACTGTTTGTTATTATGATTGAAGACATAGACAATAATGTTAAGGATTCGGTAGTGAGTAGTTTCGCAGATGACACAAGAATAAGTAGAGAAATTACTTGTGATGAAGATAGGAACGCTCTACAAAGAGACCTTAACAAAGTATATGATTGGGCAGAGGTAATAGGATGGTATTTAACTCTGATAAATTTGAATCAATAAATTATGGAGACAGAGAAAGAAAGCTATATGCATATAAGGGACCTAATAATGAGACACCATCACAAATAAGGAAGCAGTTAAAGACCTTGGTGTGATGATGAATAGGAACATGTTATGCAATGATCAAATAGCAACTCTGTTGGCAAAATGTAAAGCAAAAATGGGAATGTTGTTACGGCACTTCAAAACAAGAAAAGCTGAACACATGATTATGCTTTATAAAACATATGTTCGTAGTCCACTTGAATATTGCAATATGATATGGTACCCACACTATCAAAAGGATATTGCACAAATAGAGAGTGTACAAAGGTCCTTTACAGCTAGAATAGAAGAAGTTAAGGACCTAGACTACTGGGAAAGACTACAATTCTTAAAATTATATAGTCTAGAAAGGAGAAGAGAACGCTACATGATAATTCAGGCATGGAAACAGATAGAAGGAATAGCAGAAAATATCATGGAACTAAAAATATCAGAAAGAGCAAGCAGAGGTAGATTAATAGTGCCCAAAATTATACCAGGAAAAATAAGGAAAGCACACAGGACATTAATGCATCGATAATGCAGCGTCTATTAATGAGTTGCCAGCTCATCTGAGGAATATATCAGGAGTGAGCTTAGATGTGTTTAAGAATAAGCTCGACAAATATCTAAACTGCATCCCAGACCATCCAAGATTGGAAGATGCAAAATATACCGGAAGATGTACTAGCAACTCTCTGGTAGACATTAGAGGTGCCTCACACTGAGGGACCTGGGGCAACCCGAACAAGATGTAAGGTCTGTAAGGTCTGTAAGGTCTCTCTCTCTCTCAACGACACGACGGCGGTGAAATTGTGGCGGCGACGACATTCATTTCTCTTTGATTCTCATCACGATTCTCATCCCTTCTCAGGATTAACATATTTGATTACTCAAGATTCTCACTCCACCAGCCCCCCCCCCCCCCTCCCCCCTCCCGAATCCACCTCCACCCGAAAATTCAGGCGGTCCTCTTCTCCGTTCCTCGGTGTCTCCGGCTTTCGCTAAATCTTCGGTCACACTCGACTTCTGTGGTGTCCGGGAAGTAAGATGAAGGGGCTCTATAGGTTGCACAGAGTACAGAGGTCCACATCAAGAAGAATAAAAGAGACCGTCTGCCTGATCACGGATGCGTTCATTCGCATCGGAGGACACAAACCTTTGACATTTACAAATCCATTTTTATAATATTCTGCAGCCGACTGCAACTGAACATGAATAGAATATGTTTTCATCCTGGGAAAGGAGCACAGTCTTTTCGGCGTCAGTGAAGCGAATAAGGATATTTAGCCGGGAAATAAACTACGCTTAATTAAATATCACGGCCTTTTTCTTTTTGTATTTTGCTCTCTGCGTCCATTGGAAGAGTTCAACTCTCTTGTTTTATCCCGCCTTCATGATGTGTACTCGACATACTCCGCCGCTTGAATCTCTGACAAACATTCTTTTTAATTTAATTCTCCTCAGAATGATTCGCGTCATTGCGTCATAACATGTTTACATGTTTACCGAGCGTGATGTTTATGGAAAGTGTTTACTTCACTCGAGGAACAAAAATAAACAGCCTTCCAAAAGCCCTTAATGGCGGTACGTGAGGTTTCGAAAACAGTTTCATTCAGTGCCAATAGGATTCCAAAGGAGGCTGATTATATCATTGGCGGCACAGTGAAAGGGCAGCTTGTAGTCTGTTATGTTTATTTTATTATTATATTTTTTAATCAAGTCGTTTCTATCTTTCCTACCACTTGATCTTCACAAATATCTTGAGACGGTGCGAAAAAAAAACTCCTTTAAATGAAAGTCAGAATTTACAATTTTTGCTCACTCTGGGAGTAAGCCTGCTAATTACTTTGTTGTTGCTGTTGTTCCTGTTGGGGGGGGGGGTAAGAAAGCCTTAAAAGGTCTGAAAAAGGTGTTTCGCGTCGAGTTAAAGATACAGAAATATTAGAATAGGAAATTTACGATTTATTTATTAGAATGAAAATGTGAAAATTAAATAATGTGCATGTTAAACAGGACAAAACAATTATTTCTAAAAAAAAATATGGCGGATTCATTTTAATTTTCGTTGGTGAAACAACGCTCTACTTAACCGTAGGTTTTAGCACGCGCCCCCGAGTGAGCTGGAGGTCGGTTCACGCCTTGTTTAAATTTTAGTTGCATTTCACTTTCCAGTTTCATTAAGGGAAAGTTCCTACCAGGTGTGAAATATGTCAATAATTCCCGTAAACGGGGAGCTCTGGAATTTCTTATTTACAGACGATCCATGGCAACAGCTGACGTTTGGAAAATGGGTAAATGTTGGATATTTGGTGCTGCAAACTCCTTTAATATTACATGTGAAGGGAACTTGAATGTCATCTTCATATTGTGTAAACTCAAAGTCAGCATATGTAAAGAGAGAGAGAGAGAGAGAGAGAGAGAGAGAGAGAGAGAGAGAGAGAGAGAGAGGGGAACTCAATACATGCAAATGAAGAACCACTTAAGCAGAATTCATGATATTCCAGAGAAGAAGAAGAACCGGAAAGTCTGGAAGCGGCGATAGACCACATCTCTCAGAGTGTGATGGATGCGCACATACGTTCAAATCATTTGACACTTGGCGCAGGTCAGCGTTTCTTATTCTGAAGATGAATTTACATCAAAATCTGTCCAAAGCGAATAAAGCTACTAGTAATTCAAGTATGTTTCACTAGTCCAGCTGAAGGGGACGTTTTGGGGCAGTGCTTATCTCAAGGAAGTTCTTTTGTCAGCAGGTAGCTTTTGCTTAATTATGGAGGTTAATTTCTATGGTCTGCAAGTTTTGAAACAATGTATTTACATAGATTTATTCGCCTATAACCTATACATTTCCCACAATTTAGTCACAATTGCATTGGTGAATCGATAAACTGATTATGGGCAGCTTTTATGAGCAAGAGCCCGTGCTACCAGAAGGCCAGTTTGAAACAACGGTCAGGTGAAAGTAAAACAAAATACAATCGAAAAGCAGCAGAATTAAATTGAAAATCATCGAAAAATAAAATAAAAACGTCCAATTAGATTTCCCACTGACGACAGGAATAAATCTAATGTAGAGGAAATAGAAATATTCATAATTTACATAATTTGAATGAAAAAGAGTGAGACCGAGTTACCTATACCAGCCACAGTAATTCCAGAGAATTCCAGAGAGGACGTCTTCACGGAATCGACCAAAGTCACTGATGAGATTTAGACCTTATTTGAATACCGTAGGTCCTTCAGATGCAAATTCCGCTCTCTCTTCCTTTTAGGATAGTCCGTGTTTGTAGACGCTGGAATAACTCGCCGGTATAAGAAGCTTGGCAAGATAGCATCGGCATTCACTTTCGTTTGGGCATTAATGATTCTATTTAAAAATTCAATATGATGATTTTTTGTTTTGTTTTTGTACGTGAATTTGTAATAATAGTTCGGCTATTCCAGTGGTTCGCGGTACAGTATATATACGATATATATATATATATATAATATATATATATAATATATATATATATATATATATATATATATATATATGTATATATAATATATATAATATATATATATATATATATATATATATGTATATATGTATATATATATATGTATATTTTGTATATGTCTATATAAATATACATATATATATAGGAATATATATATATATATATATACTAATATATGTATATATGTATAATATATATATGTCTATTTGGTATAGTATATTAATAAAAAAAAATATAAAAAAATTTATATAATATATATATATATAATATATAATATATAAATATATGTATATATATATATATGTATATATAATGTATATATATTATATAATATACATGTATGTATATTTATTTATATATATGTATGTATGTGTGTGCGTGCGTGTGTGTACACATATATAATTGTATACATACATGCGTGTCTATATACATACATATAAACACTTAACACACATGAATATGTATGTATATGTATATATATATATATATATATATATATATATATATATATATATATATATTAGCACAAACACATTTCAGAAACCCCATACCATGACAATCATTTCCCCTCTACGCTCACATTTTTTTTTCCTTTCCATCACCACGAAAATAGAAACCGATTTCCCCTCGAGGATCCAAATTAGATATTCATTAAAAAAAAAAAAAAAAAAAAAAAAAAAAAAAAACTTCCCTCCACGAGACCCAACCTTCCGTCACGACCAGATGGGAAAACAATAGGTATTACCTGTCTCGATCGTCTCCCAAGAGCCACCCGCCACCTGTTCCTCGCGCAAACACTTCGGAAGGCGGCTGGCTGATTTGGTGGCTCCGAAAAGACTCTTCGGCGTCGCCCGGAACGGCTGGGATAAATCTCGAGATGTTATTACCGGCCGTCGTCGGGGAGCAGTTTATTCCCCGTCGGAGTCATTGATTTCGCTCGTAAAATTCCGGGCGTCTGGTCCGATGCCCTCCCCCGCTGGAATGGCCGAGATGTTGTTAGGAATTCACGTACTTACGCGTACGCATTATGAATTCACGTACTTACACGTACTCATTATGAATTCACGCACTTACACGCACTACGTATTATGAATTCACGTACTTACACGCACTCATTATGAATTCACGTACTTACACTCACTACGCATTATGAATTTATTATGAATTCGCGTACTTACACGTACTTATTATGAATTCACGTACTAACACGCACTACTTATTATGAATTCACGTACTTACACTTACTCATTATGAATTCACGCACTTACATACACGTACGCATTATGATTTCACGTACTAACACGCACTACTTATTATGAATTCACGTACTTACACTTGCTCATTATGAATTCACGCACTTATACGTACTTATTATAATTTCCCGTACTTACACGTACTCATTATGAATTCACATACTTACACGCACTACTTATTATGAATTCACGTACTTACACGTACTACTTATTATGAATTCACTTACTTATTATTCACGCACATATTGTGAATTCACGTACTTACACGTAATTATTAATTTACACACATGAATTTACGTACTAACACTCACATATTATGCATTCACGTACTTACACGTAATCATTGTGAATTCACGTACTTCCATGCAATTATTGTGAATTCACGCGCTCATTATGAATTACGTACTTATTATGAATTCACGCACTTATGAATTAGCTTACTTACTATGAATCCACAAGCTTATTATGAATGTACTTCTGTGAATTCACGTGCTTATTATGAATTCAAGCACCCATGAATTTGCGTACTTACAATGAATTGACGTGTTTGTAATGAACTCAGGTAAAAAAAAAAAAAATCATCATATTAAATTTTGAAATAAAATTATTGAACGGACTATTCCAAAGGAAGAGAACGGAATATGCATATGAAGGACTTCCAGCATTCATTAATAAGATCTAAACCTCATCGGTGACTTTGGTCGATTCCGAGAATACTTCCTTGGAATTCTCGGAAATTACTGCAGGTGGTATAGGTAACTCGGTCACTCCTTTTCCTTCAAAGCATTTAAAATTTATTCCTGTCATGAAATCTACTTAGAACTTTATTTTTGTTTTTCTATGAATTTCAATATAATTCGTTTTTACTTTCGATTGTATTATGTTTCATTTTCACCTGACCGTTATTTTAAACTGGCCTTCCGATAGCCCGGGCTCTTGCTCATAAAAGCTGCCCATAATCAGTTTATCGATTCACCAATGCAAATTTATACTTTATAGGCTAATAGGAGAAATTTATACTTTATAGGCGAATAAATCTATGTAAATTCATTATTTCAAAACTTGCAGACCATAGAAATTAACCTCCATAATTAAGCAAAAGCTACCTGCTGACAAAAGAACTTCCTTGAGATAAGCACTGCCCCAAAACGTCCCCTTCAGCTGGACTAGTGAAACATACTTGAATTACAAGTAGCTTTATTCGCTTTGGACAGATTTTGATGTAAATTCATCTTCAGAGTAAGAAACGCTGAACCTGCGCCAAGTGTCAAAAGATTTGAACGTATGTGCGCATCCATCACACTTTGAGAGATGTGGTCTATCGCCGCTTCCAGACTTTTCGGTTCTTCTTCTTCTCTGGAATATCATGAATTCTGCTTAAGTGGTTCTTCATTTGCATATATTGAGCTCCTCCTCCTCTCTCTCTCTCTCTCTCTCTCTCTCTCTCTCTCTCTTTACATATGCTGACTTTGAGTTTACACAATATGAAGATGAAAGTCAAGTTCCCTTCACATGTAATATTAAAGGAGTTTGCAGCACCAAATATCCAGCATTTACCTATTTTCCAAACGTCAGCTGTTGCCATGGATCGTCTGTAAATAAGAAATTCCAGCGCTCCCCGTTTACGGGAATTATTGACATATTTCACACCTGGTGGAGGCGTTGTAGGAACTTATCTTTAATGAAACTGTAAAGTGAAATGCATCTACGGCTAGAATGCTACATTCACGCTCTGATCAGTCGTTTTTTTTTTTTTTCTCTCGTAAAATAAAACTATTTAGATAGCTTTGTCTGTCCGTTCGCACTCTTTTTTTTTCTGTCCGCCCTCAGATCTTTAAAACTAATGGGGCTAGAGGGCTGCAAATTACTATGTTGATCTTCCACCCTCCGGTCATCAAACATACCAAGTTGCAGCCCTCTAGCCTCAGTAGCTTTCATTTCATCCAAGGTTAAATTTAGCCATAATCGTATGGCTGGCAACGAAATAGATCAGGTCACCACCGGGCATTGGCTGAAAGTTTCTGCGGCACATACAGCTTTATACCGAGACAGATAGATTTATTTTCGGTGGCCTGGACTAAACGCTGTACAGAAAACTGTATTGCGCCCAAGAAACTCTTTTCAAGTTATAATGCATTGAGACGCTGCAAAAGAAGAAACTTTTATTTGTCAAATCATTATAATTAATTACCTAGTGACGAAGGTCATGGAAATGTTCATTTCTTGACGCACTTTTTTGTGCATTTTGGTTCCTATTGTCGAGAACAAGACTAATATTGTTGGACTAAAACAAGGATTTTGAATTGATGAGTTCTCTTCTTAAGTAGATCCATTTTACACAGATAAGCATTCATTTGAAGAATTAAGAAAAGCATAAAATGACAATAGGGAAAACAAATAGAATTGATAAGATTGTCAAGCCTGACTTTTAATCAAAGGAGGTCTTACGTACCGGCTCAAGATGATGTTTGTGGAGAACAAGCAGTTTAATATGGGTTAATTTCTACATCAATCAACAAAAAATCTAACAGACCACAAGCTGCCCTTTCACTGTGCCGCCAATAATATAATCAGCCTCCTTTAGAATCCCTTTGGCACTGAATGAAACTGTTTTCGAAACCTCACGTACCGCCATTAAGGGCTTTGGAAGGCTATTTATACTTTCCATAAACAACACGCTCGGTAAACATGTAAACATGTTATGACGCAATGACGCGAATCATTCTGAGGAGAATTAGATTAAAAAGAATGTTTGTCAGAGATTCCAGCAGAGGAATATTCCGAGTACGCGTCACGAAGGCGGGATAAAACAAAGTTGAACTCTTACAATGGACGCAGAGAGCAAAATACAAAAGGCCGTGACATTTAATTAATGTAGTTTATTAGAGTGAAATTCTGCTTTATTATTCGCTTTACTGACACAGAAAAGACTACGCACCTTTTCCAGTATGAAAACATATCCTATTCACGTTCAGTTGCTTTCGGTTTCAGAACATTATAAAAGTGGATCTGCAAATGACAAAGGTTTGTGTTCTCCGATGCAGATGGATTCAATCACGAATAGACGTGCTCGCGCGCGTGGAACCTTGAATCTGTACATTCTTAATAGCATGTGATAGAAAATTCTTCGTTAGTTAGCCCACCTTAAAAGTGACCAACTTGACCTTTTAAGAAAGTATGTCGAATTCAAGCTTCAAGGAATACTGATCAACATGCTTTTGAGAAATTCTATCGCACTCTTGCTTGCAAGATAGATGGCCTAAGTCGTTCTTTAAGAAAGCCTGCCCAACTCAGTCATTCAAAAACACTGACCAACTCATGCTTTGAGACAGCTTCCAACTCAGGCTCCAAGGAAAACTGACCAACTCATGTCTTGAGATAGTGTCCAACTCAGGCTTCAAGGAAAACTGACCAACTCATGTTTTGAGGCAGTGTCCAACTCAGGCTTCAAGGGAGACTGACCAACTCATGTTTTGAGGCAGTGTCCAACTCAGGCTTCAAGGAAGACTAAACAACTCATGTTTTGAGGCAGTGTCCAAACTCAGGCTTCAAGGGAGACTGACCAACTCATGTTTTGACTGTGTCCAACTCAGGCTTCAAGGTAAGACTAAACACTCATGTTTTGAGGACAGTGTCCAACTAGGCTTCAAGGAAGACTAAACAACTCATGTTTTGAGAGTGTCCAACTCAGACTTCAAGGAAGTCCAACTCAGGCTTCAAAGGAAAACGAAAACCAATCCTGTTTTGGAAGTGGCCAAACTCACTCAATGTTTGAAAAGACCAACAGTTTTGGTCCAACTCAGGCTCAAAGAAAAACTGACCAACATGTTTTGACACTGTGTCCAACTCAGGCTTCAAGGAAGACTAAAACAACATGTTTTGAGACAGTGTCCAACTCAGGCTTCAAGGAAAACTGACCAACTCATGTCTTGAGACAGTGTCCAACTCAGGCTTCAAGGAAAACTGACCAACTCATGTTTTGAGACAGTGTCCAACTCAGGCTTCAAGGGAGACTGCCCAAGGTCATACTTTATGTCAAACTCAAGCTTAAAATACACTGCCCAGCTCAGGCTTTAAGACAACTGCCCACTCTAGCTTTTAGAAAGACGGTCCAACTCAAGCTCCTGGAAAGTTTGTCCAAATCAAGTCTCAAGAAAGTCTCCAAATCATTACAAGCAACTTTCTTTTAAATTTGCCTTCGTAAATTGCAAAAACAGAAAATATTAATGTAGCTATTCACTTTTCTAGTTACTTTTTCAGCTTTTGTCAAAATGACCTCTATTCTACATCCCATAATCACTAGTTGTATGTAAGGCAAACAATCAACATCCGGTCGACTAATCTATTCTAACCAAATTCGATTTGTACCAGTACAGACCTTAGCCCTAAGGCGACATAGAAGTGCGGTAACTTTATAAAAGGGATAGGAGCCTTGACATGGACCTCTGGACTCTGCCCTACCAAGACAGACAAAAAGCTACTTCCGGGACACAGTAGAAGTCGAGTGTAATCGAAGATTCGGCGAAAGCCGGAGACACCGAGGAACGACGAAGAGAGCCGCCTGGATTTTCGGGTGGAGGGGGGCGTGTGGAGAATCTTGAGTAATCAAATATGTTAATCCTGAGAAGGGATGAGAATCGTGATGAGAATCAAAGAGAAATGAATGTCGCCGTCGCCACAATTTCACCGCCGTCGTGTTGTAGAGAGAGAGAGAGAGAGAGAGAGAGAGAGAGAGAGACTAATTTACTGCTGCATAATGAATGACTTTCAATGGAATGACGATGATTTCTGAGCTTCAGGACCCCTAAAAAACATTTGAGGTCCCAATTAGTCTAATTAGCATCTTTTCGCTTTTTGTGACAATGAAGAGTGATAAAAAAATCTGTATACTTATATTTACATATGCATACACATATATACGTGTTTATTTATATGTACATGCATATATAAGTATGTACATATGTATGTAATATATATATAATAATTATATATTTATATATATATATATATATATATATATCTATATATATATATATATATATATATATATATATATATATATATATATATATATATAATAGCTAAAGCGATATAACTGACAATATCCACCAGCAATGATCACAATCAACAAAATATCCATGCAAGCGTCCTACAGCATTACCCGCTGTTCAGGATTTAACTCCTCCATCCTGAACCGCGATTTCGAATTTCGCCGAAAACCGCCGACCGGAAGGAAGGGAGGATGTTCCTTCGGGAGGAACCAGGGCCCGTCGGAGTCGTTCCCGGGCGACGGCAACAAGTTGCGGACGAAAAGAGAAAGCAGGTAATTAACCTTCGCTCGGGGACCTAACAAATGGCCCTCGCTGTTCCTCTTTGAATCTTTTATTGGATGAAGTTTGGGTTTAATTACCCCCACCTGGAGGAGAAGCGGTTCTTCCAATAATGCACTTTCATTGGATGCTGCGTAGTTTGGTTCTGTTTCATTTGAATTTGTGCTGTTAAGATCCATAACGGCATTTCAATCCACTAGCGGTCGAACCAAAAAAAAACATTATAATCCTGGTATCGTAATCCACTAGCGGTCGACAAAAAACATTTATAATCCTGTATTGTAATCCACTAGCAAGTCGACAAAAAACATTTATATCCTGTATTGTAATCCACTAGCGCGGTCAACAAAAAACATTTATATCCTGTAATAATCACTAGCGGTCGACAAAAACTATTTTATATCCTGTATTGTAATCCACCCCCTAGCGGTCGACAAAAAATATTTTATATAACTGTATTGTAATCCACTAGCGGGTTGACAAAAAATATTTAATACTGTATTGTAATCCACTAGCGGTCGACAAAAAATATTTATATCCTGTATTATAATCCACTAGCGGTCGACAAAAAATATTTATATCCTGTATCGTAATCCACTAGCAGTCGACAAAAAATATTTATATACTGTATTGTAATCCACTAGCGTCGACAAAAACTATTTATATCCTGTATTGTAATCCACTAGCGGTCGACAAAAAATATTTATATCCTGTATCGTAATCCACTAGCGGTCGACAAAAAATATTTATATACTGTATTGTAATCCACTAGCGGTCGACAAAAATATTTATATACTGTATTGTAATCCATAGCGGTCAACAAAAAATATTTATATACTGTATTGTAATCCACTAGCGGTCGACAAAAACTATTTATATCCTGTTTTGTAATCCACTAGCGGTCGACAAAAAATATTTATATCCTGTTTTGTAATCCACTAGCGGTCGACAAAAATATTTATATCCTGTATTGTATCCATTAGCGGTCGACAAAAAACATTTATATCCAGTTATAATCCACTAGTGGTCGACAAAAAATATTTATATCCAGATATAATCCATTAGCGGTCGACAAAAATATTTTATATCCAGTTATAAATCCCCACTAGTGGTCGACAAAAAAATATTTATATCCAGATCATGGAATTCCATTAGCGGTCGACAAAAAACAATTTTTTATAAAAAAATCTTATTTGTATTATATCCAAAAAACTAGTCGGGGTTCGACAAAAATATATTTATATCCTAGTATTGTTTTAATCCACTAGCGGGTCGACAAAAAACATTTATAATCGCTGTAATAATTCACTAGTGGCGACAAAAACTATTTTATATCCAGACATAATCCATTAGCGTGTCACACATATCTGTATTATAATCCACTAGCGGTCGACAAAAAATATTTATATCCTGTATTGTAATCCACTAGCGGTCGACAAAAAACATTTATATCCTGTAATAATCCACTAGTGGTCGACAAAAACTATTTATATCCTGTATTGTAATCCACTAGCGGTCGACAAAAAATATTTATATACTGTATTGTAATCCACTAATGGTCGACAAAAAATATTTATATCCTGTATTATAATCCACTAAGCGGTCGACAAAAAAACATTTATATCCTGTATTATAATCCACTGCGGTCGACAAAAATATTTTATATCCGTTTTGTAATCCACTAGCGGTCGACACACTTTATATCCTGTATTATAATCCACTAGTGGTCGACAAAAAATATTTATATCCTGTATTGTAATCCACTAGCGGTCGACAAAAAATATTTATATCCTGTATTATGATCCACTAGTGGTCGATAAAAAGATATTTGTATCCAACATTATAATCCCCTAGCGGTCGACAAAAAAATATTTATATCCAGTTATAATCCACTAGTGGTCGATAAAAAGATATTTGTATCCAATATTATGATCCCCTAGCGGTCGACAAAAAATATTTATATCCAGTATAATCCACTAGTGGTCGATAATAAGATATTTTTGTATCCAATATTATAATCCCCTAGCGGTCAACAAATATATTTATATCCAGTTATAATCCACTAGTGGTCGATAAAAATAAAGATTTGTATCCAATATTATAATCCACTAGCGGTCGACAAAAAAATATTTATATCCAGTTATAATCCACTAGTGGTCGATAAAAAGATATTTGTATCCAATATTATAATCCCCTAGCGGTCGACAAAAAAATATTTATATCCAGTTATAATCCACTAGTGGTCGAAAAAAAATATTTATATCCAGTATTATAATCCCCTAGCGGTCGACAAAAAATATCTATATCCAGTTATAATCCACGGGCGGGCGGTCGACCAAAAAATATTTATATCCAGTATTGTAATCCACTAGAGGTCGACAAAAAAATATTTATATCCAGTATTATAATCCACTAGCTGTCAACAACAAAAATCTATCACATTTCATATAAGCTTCTAAGGAATGTGAATTCTTTATATGTGACAATCTACAGAAACTAAATAGAAATGTTGGTGTGTGTCGTTTATGATGACAAGTATAAATGAATATATATAAAATAATGCTAAGAAGGCAGAGGAGACTGTACCTTTTAAGGCAAATACTAACGTTGATATTTTGCACTAAACGGATCACTTTAGAAATGGCAAATTTTTATTAATTACTTATTATTATTATTATTATTATTATTATTTTATTATTATTTTTTTTTTTTTTTTTTTTTTTTTTTTTTTTCGACTGGGTATTTATAGTGTGGGGTTCCGGGTTGCATCCTGCCTCCTTAGGAGTCCATCACTCTTCTTACTATGTGTGCCGTTTCTAGGATCACACTCTTCTGCATGAGGCCCGGAGCTACTTCAGCCTCTAGTTTTTCTAGATTCCTTTTCAGGGATCTTGGGATCGTGCCTAGTGCTCCTATGATTATGGGTACGATTTCCACTGGCATATCCCATATCCTTCTTATTTCTATTTTCAGATCTTGATACTTATCCAATTTTTCCCTCTCTTTCTCTTCAACTCTGGTGTCCCATGGTATTGCGACATCAATGAGTGATACTTTCTTCTTGACCTTGTCAATCAACGTCACGTCTGGTCTGTTTGCACGTATCACCCTATCCGTTCTGATACCATGGTCCCAGAGGATCTTTGCGTGATCGTTTTCTATCACTCCTTCAGGTTGGTGCTCGTACCACTTATTACTGCAAGGTAGCTGATGTTTCTTGCACAGGCTCCAGTGGAGGGCTTTTGCTACTGAATCATGCCTCTTTTTGTACTGGTTCTGTGCAAGTGCCGGGCATTCACTTGCTATGTGGTTTATGGTTTCACTTTTCGTATTGCACTTCCTACATATGGGAGAGATGTTATTTCCGTCTATCGTACTTTGAACATATCTGGTTCTTAGGGCCTGATCTTGTGCCGCTGTTATCATTCCTTCAGTTTCCTTCTTTAGCTCTCCCCTCTGTAGCCATTGCCAATTGTCATCGCTGGCTAGTTCTTTAGTCTGTCTCATGTATTGTCCGTGCATTGGTTTGTTGTGCCAGTCCTCTGTTCTTTCTGTCTTTCTCC
Source organism: Macrobrachium nipponense (assembly GCF_015104395.2). Classification (NCBI taxonomy): domain Eukaryota; kingdom Metazoa; phylum Arthropoda; class Malacostraca; order Decapoda; family Palaemonidae; genus Macrobrachium; species Macrobrachium nipponense. The sequence continues at coordinate 11,515,749 of NC_061092.1, read as the reverse complement.
TGTCTCTGTATATTTCTGGGTCTTCGTCTGCTTTTATTAGTCCTTCTTCCCATTGCACTCTTTTAGCCACATCGTCTTCACTGGTTTTCAGATATTGCCCTAGTGCTCTGTTTTCGATGTTGACGCAGTCCTCTATACTGAGTAGTCCTCTCCCTCCTTCCTTTCGTGTTATGTATAGTCTGTCCGTATTTGCTCTTGGGTGTAGTGCTTTGTGTATTGTCATATGTTTCCTGGTTTTCTGATCTATGCTGCGGAGTTCTGCCTTCGTCCATTCCACTATTCCTGCGCTGTATCTGATTACTCGGCACTGCCCATGTGTTTATGGCTTTTATCATATTCCGGCGTTGAGTTTTGACTTGAGTATCGCCTTGAGTCTCTGCATATATTCTTTCCCTGATCGTGTCCTTCATCTCTTGGTGTTTTATATCTCCTCCTTCCATTATTCCCAGGTATTTGTATCCTGTCTCATCTATGTGTTTGATGTTGCTCCCATCTGGTAGCTTTATCCCTTCAGTTCTCGTTACTTTGCCTTTTTGTATGTTGACTAAGGCGCATTTTTTCTATTCCAAACTCCATCCTGATGTCCCCAGATACAATCCTTACAGTCTGGATTAGGGTATCTATTTCCTTGATGCTCTTACCATACAGCTTGATGTCGTCCATGAACATCAGATGGTTGATTCTGTTGCCTCTTTTCTTGAGTTGGTACCCGGCATCCATCTTCTGTAGTACTTTTGTCAAGGGAATCATGGCTACTACGAAGAGTAGTGGGGACAGTGAGTCGCCCTGGAAGATCCCTCTCCTGATATTAACCTCTGCTAGTCTTATTCCAGAGCTTGTAAGTATTGTATTCCAGTTGCGCATTGTATTTTTGA
>NC_061092.1:11507374-11512374 GCF_015104395.2 Macrobrachium nipponense | reverse complement strand
CTCTCTCCCTGGAAAGTCTGCTGGAGGAAGCTCTCTCTCTGCTTGGAAAGTCTGCTGGAACAAGCTCTCCTCTCCTGCTGGAAAGCCTGCCTGGAAACAAGCTCGCCTTCTTCCCTCCCGGAAAGTCTTCTGGAACAAGCTCTCTTTCTCCCCGGAAAGTCTGCTGGAACAAGCTCTCTTTCTCCCTGGAAAGTCTGCTGGAACAAGCCTTCTCTCTCCCTGGAAAGTCTGCTGGAACAAGCTCTCTCTCTCCCCGGAAAGTCTGCTGGAACAGGCTCTCTTTCTTCCTGGAAAAAGTTGCTGATGGAACAAGGCCAAGCCTTCTCTCCCTGGAAAAGTCTTTGCTGGGAACAACGCTACTCTCTCTTCCCCCTGGAAAGTCTGCTGGAGGGAACAAGCTTACTCTATCTCTCCCTGGAAAAGTCTGCTGGAAACAAAACTCTCTCTTCCTTCCCTGGAGGAAAGTCTGCCGGGAAATCAAGTTTCTCTCTCTCCCGGAAATTGGAAATTTGCTGGGAAAACAAGCTCTTCTTTTCTCCCTGGGAAAGTCTTCGATGAAACAAAAAAGCTCTCCTTTCTTCCCATGGACAAAGTCATGCGGAACAAAAAGGGCCTTATATTCTCCCTGGAAAGTCTGCTGGAAACAAGCTCCTCCTCTCTCTTGCCCTGGAAAAAAGTCTGCTGGAACAAGCTCCTCTCTCTCCCTAGGAAAGTCTGCTGGCAACAAGTTATCTTCTATCCCCAGGAAAGTATGCTGGAACAAGATCTATTTCTCACCCTGGAAAGTCTGCTGTGGAACAAAGCCTTCTATCTCCCTGGAAAAGTCTGCTGGAACAAGATCTATCTTCGCACCCGGGAAAGGTATTGTATGGAAACATAAGCTCTCTCTCTCCCTGGAAAGTCTGCTGGAACAAGCTCTCTCTCTCTCCCTGGAAAGTCTGCTGGAACAAGCTCTCTCTCTCCCTGGAAAGTCTGCGGAAAAACCCAAAGCTCTCTTCTCTCCCTTGGAAAGTCTGTGGAAACCAAGCTCCTCTTTCTCCCTTGGAAAAGGTCTGCCCTGGAAACCCAAAGGCGGCCCTCTCTAACAAGCTCTCTCTCCCTGGAAAGTGCTGGAAACCAAAAAGCGCCCTAAAAATTTCAGCATTGGGGGGGGGGGGAAAAAAAGTCTCCGCGGCCTCTAATGCTTCCTTCGTCACTGGGAATCCCAGCATTAGCTGAATTCGCAGATCCTCGGAAGATGGAAGATAAAAGTAAAGGATGCGGTATATCTCGTGGGAAAGGGGAGGAGAGGTTCTGGATAGGGTTCCTGGATAAGGAATTCCAGATAAATGCAAGAAGTGCTGCGAATAGTTACCGAGAATAATTGCTGGAAGATAAGACCTCCGCTTGAAATTCTGGTTGTCGGTTAACGAGGGAAATTTGAATATAGGTTTTTGCCAGGATGGCAATTCTCTCTCTCTCTCTCTCTCTCTCTCTCTCTCTCTCTCTCTCTCTCTCTCTCTCGTCGGATTCCGTGGTAGATTTGCTACAATTTTTTTTCTGTCCAAAGAGCCTTCTTTTTATGCATCTGCTTTGTGCACGCAATGAAAAATATGCAATATCGTTATCTAACGTACAGTAATTTTTGCTTAACGGTAATAGAGCGGAGTGTTGTCATTTATTTTTATAGTTTAATTTTCAGCATAATTTTAGATGTATCTGCAGTCGCAATTTACCCCTTTTGACAAGATGTCCCAATCTACCCTTTTGACAAGATGTCTCAATTTACCCTTTTGACGAGATGTCCCAATTTACCCCTTTTGACAGCTGTCCAAATTTTACCCTGGACAGAATGTCCCAATAACCTTTTGACGAGATGTCCCAATTTACCCTTTTGACGAGATGTCCCAATTTACCCTTTTGACAAGAGGTCTCCCAATTTACCCTTTTGACGAAGATGTCCCCAATTTAACCATTTTGACAAGAAGCCCAATTGTCCCTTTACAAGTGACCCAATTTACCCTTTTGACAAGAAGTCCCAATTAACCCTTTTGACAAGATGTCCCAATTTACCCTTTTGACGAGATGTCCCAATTTACCCTTTTGACGAGATGTCCCAATTTACCCTTTGACAAGATGTCCCAATTTACCCTTTTGACAAGATGTCCCAATTTACCCCTTTTGACAAGATGTCCCAATTTACCCTTTTGACGAAATGTCCCAGTTTACCCTTTGAGATGTCTCAATTTACCATTTTGACGAGATGTCCCAATTTACTCTTTTGACAAGATGTCCCAATTTACCATTTTGACAAGATGTCCCAATTTACCCTTTTGACGAGATGTCCTAATTTACCCTTATGACGAGATGTCCCAATTTACCCTTATGACGAGATGTCCCAATTTACCCTTATGACGAGATGTCCCAATTTACCCTTTGGACGAGATGTCCCTATTTACCCTATTGACAAGATGTCCCAATTTACCCCTTTTGACGAGATGTCCCAATTTACCCTTTTGACGAGATGTCCCAATTTACCCTTTTGACGAGATGTCCCAATTTACCCTTTTGACGAGATGTCCCAATTTACCCCTTTAACGAGATGTCCCAATTTACCCTTTGACGAATGTCCCTATTTACCCCTTTTGACGAGATGTCCAAATTTATTTCCCCTTTTGACGAGATGTCCCAATTTACCCTTTTAACCAGATGTCCCAATTTACCATTTTGACGAGATGTCCCAATTTACCCCTTTTGACGAGATGGCCCAATTTACCCTTTTGATGAGATGTCCCAATTTACCCTTTTGACAAGATGTCCCAATTTACCCTTTTGACAAGATGTCCCAATTTACCCTTTTGACAAGATGTCCCAATTTACCCTTTTGACAAGATGTTCCAATTTACCCTTTTGACAAGATGTCTCAATTTACCCTTTTGAAAAGATGTCCCAATTTACCCTTTTGACAAGATGTTCCAATTTACCCTTTTGACAAGATGTCCCAATTTACCCTTTTGGCAAGATGTCCCGATTTACCCTTTTGACAAGATGTTCCAATTTACCCTTTTGACAAGATGTTCCAATTTACCCTTTTGACGAGATGTCCCAATTTACCCTTTTGGCAAGATGTCTCGATTTACCCTTTTGACAAGATGTTCCAATTTACCCTTTTGACAAGATGTCCCAATTAACCCTTGTGACAAGATGTCCCAATTTACCCTTTTGACAAGATGTCTCAATTTACCCTTTTGACAAGATGTCCCAATTTACCCTTTTGACAAGATGTCTCAATTTACCCTTTTGACAAGATGTCCCAATTTACCCTTTTGACAAGATGTCCCAATTTACCCTTTTGACAAGATGTCCCAATTTACCCTTTTGACAAGATGTCTCAATTTACCCTTTTGACAAGATGTCCCAATTTACCCTTTTGGCAAGATGTCCCAATTTACCCTTTTCACAAGATGTCCCAATTTACCCTTTTGACAAGATGTTCCAATTTACCCTTTTGACAAGATGTCTCAATTTACCCTTTTGACAAGATGTCCCAATTTACCCTTTTGACAAGATGTCTCAATTTACCATTTTGGCAAGATGTTCCAATTTACCCTTTTGACAAGATGTTCTAATTTACGTAACCTTTTGACAAGATGTTCCAATTTACCCTTTTGACAAGATGTTCCAATTTACCCTTTTGACAAGATGTCTCAATTTACCCTTTTGACAAGATGTCCCAATTTACCCTTTTGACAAGATGTCCCAATTTACCCTTTTGACGAGATGTCCCAATTTACCCTTTTGACAAGATGTCCCAATTTACCCTTTTGACGAGATGTCCCAATTTACCTTTTGACGATATGTCCAAATTTACCCTTTTGAACGAGACAATTTTCTTTTTTTTTTTCTTCGAGCCTTTCTGTCACAAATTTACCCTTTTTGACGAGATGTCCCAATTACCCTTTTGACGAGAGGTCCCCAATTTACCCTTTTGACAAGATGTCCAAATGTCTTTGGACGAAGGATGGTCCCAATTTACCCTTTTGGAACGAGCATGTCCCAATTCTACCCTTTTGACGAGATGTCCCAATTTACCCTTTTGAGAGAGTCCCAATTTACCCTTTTGAACGAGATGGCCCCAATTACCCTTTTGACCGAGTGCCCAATTTTTCAGCCTTAATTTTACCCTTTGACGAGATGTCCCAATTTACCCTTTTGACGAGATGTCCCAATTTACCCTTTTGACGAGATGTCCCAATTTACCCTTTTGACAAGATGACTATATATTTTTTATGATCTAAAGAGGGACAACTTGGTTGTTCAACTTGAAATTTCAAGAAATCTAAAATTAAAACTTTAAATGAAGACGGAAATTCATAAACTTAAGAAGGATTTAGCGACATGGAAATGACTCCATCCTATTTCCCCCGGATTAACAATGTTTGGACATCTCCCCCTTCCTGTGTTTTCCCTTTTTTCGCGTGACCTTTCTGTGTTCGAGATGAAAAGCGACTGCTTTCTTTGTAACCAACCCTCGCTTTTATCCGTGTCAAATTTCACCTCTAGCTGGTCCGGTAGTATAGTGGTTAGTGTCGTGACATGCCACTCAGATGTCACAGGCTCTCGTCTTCCACAGGGCGGTAAAAAATCATTTCCTCTGTATCGTGATCAGTTGCTGAGGCAGTGCGGAGATTGATTTTTCCTGCTGAGTTCAGATATGGTGTAACAAGTCTTGCCCTCATCCTTTAAAAAGCTGTTTATGAGTTTGTTGGAGAATAAATGATCATAAGTCGAGGATAACGGAGGCAGGAAGAGACTTCCAAAGCCTGACAGTGGGAGGTGGTGTCCTGACAGGCGTTACGAGGTCCCCATCGGAGACGGCCAGCTATTAATATTGTCTCTTGCTGCTTGTTATGAATATTATTCAGGTCAAACCTTTTGATTTAAATATTTTTTTTTTTGTGACGGTAAATATCCGCAGTTGATTTCAAAGAAGTTAATTGTGATTGGCGGATGTTCGTGCT
>NC_061092.1:11447374-11502374 GCF_015104395.2 Macrobrachium nipponense | reverse complement strand
CTATCTAAAGCCCGGGACGCAGTGTTACCATACGCAAACACCACAGGCGGATGGACAGATGGAAAAAGCAGAGTATAGTCCTGTACTGTTTTAAAGTATACGAAGGACAAATGTATGACGTTGTCTTTTTTCTCTCTCTACTGTAAAAAGTGCAAATATCACTTTCTGTACCGTGATTTGTATCGCAAAACAGTCAGCAGTTACTGAAATAATTGAGACATCCAAAGTGGACTTATTTAGTCCGAATTACATTATTAGACATTAATCGGTGTTCGTCCAGAAGTTAATCCTTGATTCTTAATTACGTTCAAAAAGTCATTCGTTGATACACACAACGAAAGAAGCTTACTGAAGATTAATTCGTTTGATGGGAGTGAGATGAATAAATATATTATATGAGCAGATAGAAACGAAAAAAAAACTTAGGATAATGAATAGAGCATTAAGTAGCATCGACTAAATTTTTATTTATGTTGTTTCTTTTTATTTGAGTCACTTATTTTTATCTTCGATTATTCTGACCTGGATTTTGTTTTTTCTTTGCTTTGTCGATGTTTTGTAAGCATTAGTTTTCCCTTAGGATTAAATGTCGATGAATCTGTTTGTACTGAAAGGCTTTCATCTCTGTTCCACAAATAAAAAGATCTTAATCGCTATTCCACAGCATAAAGGATTTACCAGTGCTGTGTTTAGATAAATGTATAACAGCATCCGATTAGCATCCATCTTCATTAACATTCTCGCATGTTTGTCCCACTGCGATAATTATATATTTGTATGGGTGTATCCACAATACCAGGAAAAAACACGTCATGCAGACGTCGGTAAATTATCGCATACCCATCACATACAGGTTGGATACAAGTCAACGACATTTTGGTAGTTGTCAACGGTGCTTCTTATGATCATCCGGAATTGGCCAAAAGATTCGTCCTCCACTCTCTGTCGTTTACATGTTGCCAATCTGCTTGTGATAATGTTCGTTTCCATCTTTTTATTATATTTTTAGCACATTTTTTACATATATATTCTAAAGACAAATAATATCAGGACTAATTCATGGCTTATAGCCAATTTTTCTCGAACGTTTTATAATTATATCTGTTGATGAGGTGAGCGTGCGTTCCTCACCAGTTACACTTGTCATAAGCGCACGTTGGAAACTTGTCGTAAACGTACGTTGGAAACTTGTCTTAAGCACACTGAAAACAAGTCAGTGGCCGTAAGCGGGGAAGGAATTTTTGACAAATGCTGTTTAATTGTTTGAAGAACTTAATTAGAACTACCAATAAGTCGCTGACTTGTATGCAACCGGTATGTGATGTGTGTGGGATAAGTTGTCGACAACTATTTAGACCATGCTTGAATTACCTATGAATGTTCTGAATGATCCATAACCAACTGAATTAGCTGAATTTGGATGATAATAATATGAACCGCTGGTCAGAACTGCCAATATGTCTTTGATTTGTTTGTATGGTGTTTTTTTTTTACGTTGCATAGAACCAATGGTTATTCAGCAACGGGACCAACGGCTTGACGTGACTTCCGAACCACGTCGAGAGTGAACTTCTGTCACCAGAAATACACATCTCTCACTCCTCAATGCAATGCTCGAGAATAGAACTCGCGGCTACCGAGGTGGCACGCCAACACCATACCGACCATGCCACGGAGGCGCTCCAATATGTCTTTTGATTTGTATTCAAGTAGCCCCCGCGAGTTTTCCATGAACGTCCTGAGTTTGCACGGCTACCTGAATTAGCTATGTATCACGGCATCCTTTGAATCGGAGGAGACGACCTATCGGCGTCTTCTTCCTCCTTCCACGACGCCATTCTCCACAAGAACGTTTTACAGTGGGAAGGAGATTACGTATATGTATCACAGCCTCGTCGTGACCCAGTCAGGGAGAGAGAATGGCATCTCGACTGCTGTTGCTGCTGGCCCGACATCCTCCCCCCCCGACCCCCGCGCCCTCCCCCCTTCCCAAAATGAGATCGTAATCGCTCCGACTCCTTAATATGCAAATAGTTCCTAAGACTTTGCTCCGCTGTCAAAGGAACGTCGGGTCTTTGTCTCGAAATAACCCCCTCCCCCCCTCCCCCCAAAACAACCCCACCCCCTTTTTTTATTGTTTATACTACTGAATCGTGCATGATGTGTTTCGTTCGCCTCCAGGATAATAGAGTTGTATAATAGTATAATAATGACGAGTGTTATTAATGAGTGACGTATTATAATAAGTATTTTTTTTGCAACAATATATTTTCTTTTTTAGAAATTTTGTCACTTTGCTGCAAGAAAGCGCCGACTCGGGAAATTATAGCAGAGTTAATATCCGCTAAGGAAGCGATGAGCGATGTTTATCGTGAAGCGAAAACAGAACTCATTATTATGTCTGTTATTTACATCAGATGCAAGTGTCCCTTCCTAGTATGATTAATGAAAGTGAACGGAATGAAAATGAATGGAATGAAAGTGAATGGATGAAAATGGATGGAATGAAAGTGAGTGGAATAAGAATGAATGGAATAAAAGTGAATGGAATGAAAGTGATTGCATGAAACTGAATGGATAAAAGTGAGTGGAATAAAAGTGAATGGAATGAAAATGCGTAGAATAAAGATTAATGGAATAAAAGTGAATGGATGAAAGTGAATGGAATGAAAGTGAGTGCATGAAACTGAATGGAATGAAAGTGAGTGCTTGAAACTGAATGGAATAAAAGTGAATGGAATGAAAGTGAATGGAATGAAAATGAATGGAATGAAAGTGAGTGGAATAAAAATTAATGGAATAAAAGTGAGAATAAAAGGAATGGAATGAAATTGGATGGATGAAAATGAATGGAATCAAAGTAAATGGGATAAAAGTGAATGGAATGAAAGTGAATGGAATGAAAGTGAGTGGAATAAAAATGAATGGAATGAAAGTGAATTGAATTAAAACAAATGGAATAAAAGTAAATGGAATGAAAGTAAATGGAATGAAAGTGAATAGAGTAAAAGTGAATGGAATAAAAGTGAATTGATGAAAATGAATGGAATCAAAGTAAATGGAATAAAAGTGAATGGAATGATAGTGAATGGAATCAAAGTAAATGGAATGAAAGTGAATGGAGTAAAAGTAAATGGAATGAAAGTGAATGGACGAAAATGAATGGAATCAAAGTAAATGGAATGAAAGCTAATGGAACGAAGGTGAATGCTCAGTGTCTGCGTCTACGAGTTCTTCAAGACACGTGGTGAAGGATTTGAACTTGGATTTTTCATTCTGCATTTGCATCTGTTCTCGTTTCTTCCCTTTTGCTCTAATTATGCTGCTTGTTTTGCAAAGTTGCACAAGTTGATACGACTCACGGCTTGTTCCACATGGCTGCTGCGTCGCCATGACGAATAACAGCAATGTATCTCGATCGGAATAAGACGATGGGATCGACGTTAAAATCATCATCATCCATGCTTTCGCCGTCTCTTTTGAATTATTTCATTATGAATATATGCAATTAATTGTGGTTTTCTCATGGCGGATAAAGTTGGAGGTCAGTTCGCCTTAGTCCTGCTTGTTAAGAAGCAAGGCGAAAGCTTGTTAGTGGAATTATAATTGCCAATTTGGAGCCGCCGCGTAAATGCTTGTTAAGTACACGAATGAGTTAAGGATGTATAATTATCATTTTATATATATATATATATATACATATATATATATATATATAATATATATGTGTGTGTGTGTTTGTATATATATATATATATATATATATATAATATATATATATATATATATAAGATAAATATAATAGGAAGATTAATATTTTAAAAATTTACGAAAGAAGGAAAGATTAAGTTTAAAAATTACCTGAGTTGAAACTTAGGGTAAATAAGTTTACCATTGAAGAACTAACATGTATATATCTATATATATATATATATATATATATATATATATATATATTATATATATATATATATATATATAGTATATATATATATATATATATATATATATATATATATAATGGCAACTACACATCCTTACCTATTTTGAGTACTTTTCGAGCATTAACGTTCCGAAATTGTCAAAATAACAAATCTAATTTATATATATATATATATATATATATATATATATATATATATATATATCCATATATATATATATATATAATATATATATATATATATATATATATATATATATATATATATGTATGTATATATATGTGTGTGTGTGTGTTGACTATGGTAGCCTCACCACTGGGGAAGATCAGGTTCGATTCCCAGGCGAGTCCAAGATTTTGTTGTCTTACGTAAATGAATTATGTATCTGGTAGCTGGTCAATTGTGGTTGCTTGCATCCGTAGTTGGGATTGTGGGTCTATACTGCGGTCACCCATCTAGGTAATGACCAGAACCAACGTTGCTCGACTTCAGACAATTATTGTCTTTACTATAAGTCAGAAGATGAGTCTGAAAAATAAAAGTTGTTGAAATCAGCAAGATATTTATTCCAATTTTGAAACTTGCCCACTTACTAAATATTATATATCTTTGTAAAATGTGCACTAATAATAAGGCTGGTTTTAGTAACATTGAAGTTAATCGTAATGAAATTTAAAATATTGCGCTAATATGATTTTTGTAGTTACATTAAGTTAATTGTAATAAAATGTAAAATAATGCTCTATGATTTTTTGTAACATTAAGTTAATCATAAAATGAAATCCTGGAGGGTTTTCTCTCTTCCTTTTCTACTTTCCTCACTCCCTACCCACCTTCTACTTCCTCCTCCTCCTCCTCCTCCTCCTCCTCCTCCTCCTCCTCCTCCTCCTCCTCCTCCTCCTCCTCCTCCTCCTCGGATATATGTAGTGTGTGTTTGGCGCTAAACGATAATGTGAGACAGTTTTATGAACATTGATGTAATTAGCTGTGAAGCAAAAAAGAAACTGAAAAGATATTTTTACTGAAGCAAGAATATAAATTAGAGAGAGAGAGAGAGAGAGAGAGAGAGAGAGAGAGAGAGAGAGAGAGAGAGAAGGGAAGTCTAATGAGAATTAGGGTATGCAGATGTTAAAATAGTAAATAGCAAGAATTATAATGATTTTTTCCCCCTTAGCGAATTTCCCAGATGTCTCGACTATTATTTATTCCAAAGAGAGACATTTCCCTCCCGAAAACTGAAGGAAAACTAATGAAGTCTTATTTTTCACACTTATACGAAGTCAGGATCCAGGTCCACATTTTATTGAGAAGATCTTAACATTAGGTGACATATAAAGTTTTTGACGGAATGACTAATTTGATAGTTCTCGCTTCTGCTATTATTATTATTATTATTATTATTATTATTATTATTATTATTATTATTATTATTATTATTATTACTAGCAAATTGTGGGGGTGGGTAGGATGAAACCCCATGATAAACCATCTCAGGTATTCCCACTACAACCCTGCCAAGTTTCATGCCCATTGTACTAGCCGTTTGGCCGTGATTGAATGACAGACGGACGGACCGACATAACTTCCATTATAAATAGTAAGATTATTGCCTCGTTACAGGGTTTCCTTAGTTCATTATTATTACTATCATGGAGCGCTCCGTAAGACCATTACCTCACAATGCAAGATTCTCATAGAATTTAGTCGTTAATAACTGATAAAAGAAAGCATGGCGATGAAGAAATAGGAAAATAAAGACAAATGAAGACAGTAATTGAACATAGACATACCTGCTATACGGACACGTTATGAGTACAAGGCACAGCAAGAACAACAACAAAAAAACAACATCAACAAGGAAAACAGCATCAATAACCAAGATCTTGAAACGGCAATGGTCTCACAGTTGCAATATTGAGTCCGGATCATGTCTTTATTGGTCTAACACCGAGGAACCTCGCGCCAAGTTCCTTTGAGGCGAAGAAGAAGAAGATGCATCAAAGACTCACTGACTGAAAGCAATAGCTGGGTAATAATGACTTGTATTCCGTAATTCCCGTAATCAGTGGGAGCTTTATCAGCCAGGCTCCACTGACAGCGTGCTAATCAGCTGTAAGGCTTTGCGAATGACTATTGTTTAGGAGATTTTTTTTTTTTTCAAGAAAGCGTGAGGACAATGTTCAAGGGTGAAGGAAATCAGGTGATAAATTAAGAATTCTTTTTTATTTTCTAAGAAAACTAGACGACAGTATTCAAGGGTGAAGGAAGTCAGATGATAAATTAAGAATTTATTTTTTTTTTTTAAAGAAAGCGAGACGACAGTATTCAAGGGTGAAGGAAGTCAGATGATAAATTAAGAATTTGCTTATAGCGCTTCAGTGGCGTGGTCGGTTTGGTCTTGGCCTGCCACCTCGGTGGCCGCGCGAGTTCGATTCTCGGGCATTCCATTGAGGAGTCAGAGCTGTGTATTTCTGGTAATAGAAGTCCACTCTCGACATGGTTCGGAAGTCGCGTAAAGCCGTTGGTCCCGTTGATGAATAACCACTGATGCAAAAAAACGCCATACAAACAAACAAACAATAATTTACTTTAGGCTGAGGGTAGTTCTTAAGGATAACATTAGGATACCATAGGATTGGATTCTTAATGACATGGCGCTGAAGCCTTTGTGTGTTGGATTCCATAGACGTCGTCCTGTTGATGTGATTTGTTTTAGCTGCAGAAACAGTGGGGAAAGTGGAAAGTAGCAGATGTCTGTCGATAAAAATTCACTACATGTGAATTTAGCAGAAATTTCAGCATAAAAAAAAATAGAGAGAGAGAGAGAGAGAGAGAGAGAGAGAGAGAGAGAGAGAGAGAGAGAGAGAGAGAGAGAGAGACCAGCACTCTTGCAGGAAACAATCGAAGAGGAAAACAGCAAAGCTCTTTAGGGGAACAATCCCAGTTTGAAATTGGCAAATGGTTTTTTTATTTTATTTATTTATTTTTTTTTTTTTAGCAAATCATCAAGTAGTGAAAACTGCAAATTCCTCTCGGCAAACAATCTGAGGATAAATTTAGGAAAGCGATGTCAGCGTAACAACCTGAATGTGAAACCATCGAAGTTACTCCAGCAAACAATTCAACGTGAGATTAGCAAAGCTCGTTCAAGAATCTGAAAGCGAAAACACCTTACCTCTTTCAGCAAACAATCTGAAAGGGAGAGTAGCCAAGCTCTTTCAGCAAACAATCTGAAAGCGATAACCGCTAACCTCTCTCTGCAAACAATTTCAGTGCAGAAGTGGCGAAGCTCTTTCAGCAAACAATCCGACTGCAAAAATGGCGAAAGCTTCTCTCTCTCTCTCTCTCTCTCTCTCTCTCTCTCTCTCTCTCTCTCTCTCTCTCTCTCTGCAAACAAGCCAAAAGTTCATGAAAGGAAGAGACAAGTGGAGCTGTGAAGTTGCCCCAAAAGACCCATAATTTTTTGTCAAGGGTGACACGTAGAATGAATATTCATAGCTATGATCCAGAGACGAAGTAAAAGAAAAATAATAAAAAGAAAAATAGAGAGAAAAACCTGACACATGTGTCCCCAGGACAGGGGGGCGAAAAGCCACTGGAATGAAATTTTAATTTTAAATCTAATTAAGAATACGGTTAATTTGGGACCTTCCTTTTCATAAATCTAGCGCTGGGTAGCCATTGAAAGGAAATATTTCTTTGTGAGGGATCTCGAGTAATATTTAGTTCTATATTGTCTGGTATTCCATATTGTCTTGTTCTTCTTTTTCCTTTGACGGTCAACTAATCTTTTTTAGGTAATCCAAGCGTCGTATTTGACGTTTGTAAGAAAAAAATTTTTTTTCCTTATAACTCTCACCATTCATTATTTTCCATAACATGCTGTACATGTGTTTTTGACAGTGTCCTAATTCTTTCTTTACATTAGGGGAATTTCCTCTTACTCGGGGAGTAAGCCTACAAACTACTATATTGTTGTTGTTGTTATTATGCGTTGGATTAAAGATACAGGGATTTCAAGAGAGAATATTTATGATTTATTTATTGGAACGAAAATATAAAAGATAAAATAATGTTCAAGTTAAACAGTACAGGAAAAAAATTCTTTTTAATAAAATATAGCGTATTTACTTCAATATTTCGTTGGAGAAACAACGCTCTAGTTGACCATAAATTTAGTTCGCACTCCGAGTGAGCTGGAGGTTGGATCACGCCTTGTTTTAGAAGCATTGATTGGTTATTGATCCCTTTATAAGAGTTTGATATATTTTCATCTCAAGTTAGGGAAACTTTCGATACTTGTATTTTAAAGTGTGCATTTATTTATTACTAATTATTGATTAACTGATACCATGTAAAAGCTAGTTAATAATTACGGTTCAGTGAAAGGAAATTAAAATACTCACATTTCAGCGAAAGTAAATTCAAACTAATCACTACAGCGAAAGAGAGTAAACGATGATCACTCGACCGCGTAGGGATATTCTAATTAATCTCGTCACAGCGAAAAAATATAAATTAATCATATTACAGAAAAAGTAAAATTTAATCAATCACGTTACAGAAAAAATTAATCGTATTACAACGGAAGGAAAATTTAATTAATCGCAATACAGCGAAAAAATACAAATTAATCGTATTACAATGGAAGAAAAATTAAATGAATCCCGTTAAACCGAAAAAAACACAAATTAGTCGCATTACAACGGAAGTAAAATTTATTTAATCGCTTTACACCGAAAAAAAGAAGTAATTAATCGCATTACAACAGAAGGGAAATTAAATTAATTACATTACAGCAAAAGCAAAGACAATTAACTGGGCTTACAGTGGAATGAAATGAAAATCAATTGCATTAAAACAAAGGAAAATAAATTAATCTCGTTAAAGCGCAAAAGAATCAAAATTAATCGTTTTACAGGAAAATAAAAAAGAATAATGGAGTTCAGGCCAAAAAAAAAAAAGATTAGAATTAATCTCTTTACAGCTAAAGGAAATTAAAATGAGCCGCGTCACAATGGTGACTGGAATACGCAACCTATGCGTATACAAAGCGTATACAAAATACCATTGATTATATTAAAGTTAATTAATTAATTAGATTTGCTCTATAACTCTTAAGTGGTTTTTTCCAACTCTGGTTTATCCTAATTAAATTGGCAATGAATCTCATCAGTTATTCTTTTGAATGAAAACGTTCTGGATAGTTCACTAGTAATGTAATATTTTATGTGTTATTTTATTTTTTTTCAAGAATTCACAATGTTTTTTTTTTTTTTTTTTTTTTGAGAAAGCTCAAAGGGTTCCCAGGCCATTTATTTACCTCTTCCTACACTTTTGGGGAATTGTCCAGGCGAGAACCTGGAGGAAATATGGAAACCTGTTTCTCTCTTTTCAATACAAACTTTTTCCCATTCTGAGTAAAAACTGCTTCCCATTTTTAGTAAAGGCTGTTTCCCATTTTTATTTTTTAAAAATCCATTTTCAATAAAACATGATTCCCATTTTTAGTAAAACAAAATAACTAGCTCTTATTTTTAGTAAAATGTGTTTTCCATTTTCAGTAAAAACTGTATCCCATTTTCGGTGAAAACTTCGATGAAAACTGTTTTTCAATTTTCAGTCAAACCTGTTTCCCATTTTCAGTAAAACTTGTTTCCCATTTTCGGTGAAAACTGTTTTCCACTCTAAGTGAAAACTGTCCATTTACATTGAAAACTGTTTTCCATTTTAAGTAAAAACGGTCCATTTACAGTAAAAACTGTTTCCCATTTTAAGTAAAAACTGTTTCCCATCTTCAGTAAAAACTGTTTCTCATTTTCATTAAAAACTATTTCCCATTTTCAGTAAAAACTGCTTCCCATTCTCAGTAAAAACTGTTTCCCATTTTCGGTGAAAACTGTTTACCATTTTCACTAAAACCTGTTTCACATTTTTAGTAAAAACTTTCCCATTTTCAGTGAAAGCTGTTTCCCATTATAAGTAAGAACTGACCATTTTCAGTAAAACGATTTCCTATTTTCAGTAAAAAATAAAACCATCTCCCATTTTCAGTAAATAAAAACTACTACGAGGTTTCTTTCCCCTTTGCTTCAAAATTCATTTAATTTTATCATTTTATTTCATAATAAAGAAAGACAATGAAGTACTGTACTCTGCCTGCTCCACAAGGTAGCTCCAACAGTATACAATAATAAATGTTCAGGCTGGAGTTCCAGGTGCTCTTTAAAGTTGCCATAGAAACATTATTTTTGTTTTGTTTCTCTCTAATGAGTGTAGACATTTCCCCTCGGGACAGCCGGTACACATACCAGGAAGAATATAATAATCGTGATTCGCTTTTGAAATGAAATTTAATTTTAAATCTAATTAAGAATACGGTTAATTTGGGACCGTTCCTTTTCATAAATCTAGCGCTGGGTAGCCATTGAAAGGAAATATTTCCTTGTGAGGGGTCTCGGGTAATATTTAGTTTTATATTGTCTGGTTTTCCATATTGTCTGGTGATTCTTTTTCCTTTGACGGTCGACTAATTTTTTTAAGGTAATCCAAGCGTCGTATTTGACGTTTGTAAGAAAAAAAAAATTTTTCCTTATAACTCTCACCAATCATTATTTTCCATATCATTCTGTACATTGTTATTGACAGTTTCCTAATGCATTCTTTACATTAGGGAAATTTCCTCTTACTCGGGGAGTAAGCCTACAAACTATTTTATTGTTGTTGTTGTTGTTAAGCGTTGGATTAAAGATACAGGAATTTCAAGAGAGAATATTTATGATTTATTTATTAGAACGAAAATATAAAAGATAAATAATGTTCAAGTTAAACAGTACAGGAATTTTTTTTTTTATAAAATATAGCGTATTTACTTCAATATTTCGTTGGAGAAACAACGCTCTAGTTGACCATAGATTTAGTTCGCACTCCGAGTGAGCTGGAGGTTGGATCACGCCTTGTTTCAGAAGCGTTGATTGGTTGTTGATCCCTTTATAAGAGTTTGATATATTTTTATCTCAAGTTAGTGAAACTTTCGATACTTGTAGTTTAAAGTGTGCATTTATTAATTACTAATTATTGATTAACTGATACCATGTAAAAGCTGGTTAATAATTACGGTTCAGTGAAAGGAAATTGAAATACTCACATTTCAGCGAAAGTAAATTCAAACTAATGACTACAGCGAAAGAGAGTAAACGATGATCACTCGACGCGTAAGGATATTTTAATTAATCTCGTCACAGCGAAAAAATATAAATTAATCATATTACAGAAAAAGTAAAATTTAATCAATCACGTTACAGAAAAAATTAATCGTATTACAACCGAAGGAAAATTTAATTAATCGCATTACAGCGAAAAAATACAAATTAATCGTATTACAATGGAAGGAAAATTAAATTAATCCCGTTAAACCGAAAAAAACACAAATTAGTCGCATTACAACGGAAGTAAAATTTATTTAATCGCTTTACACCGAAAAAAAGAAGAAATTAATCGCATTACAACAGAAGGGAAATTAAATTAATTACATTACAGCAAAAGCAAAGACAATTAACTGGGCTTACAGTGGAATGAAATTAAAATCAATTGCATTAAAACAAAGGAAAATAAATTAATCTCGTTAAAGCGCAAAAGAATCAAAATTAATCGTTTTACAGGAAAATAAAAAAAGTAATAATAAGGAGTTAAGGCCAAAAAAAAAGATTAGAATTAATCTCTTTACAGCTAAAGGAAATTAAAATGAGCCGCGTCACAATGGTGACTGGAATACGCAACCTATGCGTATACAAAGCGTATACAAAATACCATTGATTATATTAAAGTTAATTAATTAATTAAATTTGCTCTATAACTCTTAAGTGGTTTATTTCCAACTCTGGTTTATCCTAATTAAATTGGCAATGAATCTCATCAGTTATTCTTTTGAATGAAAACGTTCTGAATAGTTCACTGGTAATGTAAAATATTTTTATTGGTGTTTTTATTTATTTTTTTCAAGAATTAATCAGTTTTTTTTTTTTTTTTTTTTTTTTTTTTTTTTTTTGAGAAAGCTCAAAGGGTTCCCAGGCAATTTATTTACCTCTTCCTACACTTTTGGGGAATTGTCCAGGCGAGACCCTGGAGGAAATATGGAAACCTGTTTCTCTCTTTTCAATACAAACTTTTTCCCATTCTGAGTAAAAACTGCTTCCCATTTTTAGTAAAGGCTGTTTCCCATTTTTATTTTTAAAAAATCCATTTTCAGTAAAACATGATTCCCATTTTTAGTAAAACAAAATAACTAGTTCTTATTTTTAGTAAAAGTGTTTTCCATTTTCAGTAAAAAACTGTTCCCATTTTCGGTGAAAACTGTTTTTCCATTTTCAGTAAAACCTGTTTCCCATTTTCAGTAAAACTTGTTTCCCATTTTCGGTGAAAAACTGTTTTCCACTCTAAGTGAAAACGGTCCATTTACATTGAAAACTGTTTTCCATTTTAAGTAAAAACGGTCCATTTACAGTAAAAACTGTTTCCCATTTTCAGTAAAAACTGTTTCCCATTTTCAGTAAAAACTATTTCCCATTTTCAGTAAAAAACTGTTTCCCATTTTTCAGTAAAAACTGTTTCCCATATTCAGTAAAAACTGTTTCCCATTTTCAGTAAAAACTATTTCCCATTTTCAGTAAAAACTATTTCCCATTTTCGGTGAAAACTGTTTACCATTTTCACTAAAACCTGTTTCACATTTTCAGTAAAAACTTTCCCATTTTCAGTGAAAACTGTTTCCCATTTTAAGTAAAAACTGCCCATTTTCAGTAAAAACAATTTCCTATTTTCAGTAAAAAAAAACCGTCTCCCATTTTCAGTAAAGACTATTTCCCATCTTCAGTAAAAACTTTACCCATTTGCAATAAAAACTATTTCCCATTTTCAGTAAACCTGTTTCCCATTTTCAGTAAAAGCTTTCCCATTTTCAGTTAAAACAGTTTCCCATTTTAAGTAAAAACTGCCCAATTTCAGTAAAAACATTTTCCTATTTTCAGTAAAAAAAAAACTGTCTCCCATTTTCAGTAAAAAACTTTCCAATTTAATACTACGAGGTTTCTTTCCCCTTTGCTTCAAAATTAATTTAATTTTATCGTTTTATTTCATAATAAAGAAAGACCATGAAGTACTGTACTCTGCCTGCTCCACAAGGTAGCTCCAGCAGTATACAATAATTAATGTTCAGGCTGGAATTCCAGGTGCTCTTTAAAGTTGCCATAGAAACATTATTTTTGTTTTGTTTCTCTCTAATGAGTGTAGACATTTCCCCTCGGGACAGCCGGTACACATACCAGGAAGAATATAATAATCGTGATTCGCTTTTGGATCCTGGAAATTTCATATAATACAAGCAAACGTGTGTAGAATTTTATCTATTGATTAATTCTTTTTATTACATGACTTGGTTAGCTGATAACTTTCTTTTACACAAGCTCTTTTTAGTGTTTCCAAAAGGGAAGGGTACCCATTCCAGGTGTCATGTATCGGGACGCGAATAGATAGATAGAAAGCTTCGCTAATGGTTCTCCAAATGTCTTTGCGAAAAGTGCGTAGTTTGGATATTTTGATCCTTCCGTTGCCTAGTTTTCATTCTTCTATTTTATTTTATTCTGTTTTGTCGCTTCAGAACGTTTCAAAACCTCTTTGAAAACGACTTCGGATGGGCCGTCAAGATTCACTGCGCCAAACCTTTCTAGAACTGTATAGGTGGCCTTTGATTCGAGTTCGGTTGTTAAATGTAATCGCTCGTAATTGGACGCGAGTTTTATGTCAGGTAAGCAAGTTCCTGGCGTCCTAATACGCCCAGGGGGTCCAACGGAATTGGGAGTCTATACTAATCGCCGAAAGTCGAACGTTATCAAATTTAATCTCGGAAGTAAGAAGTCTGAGGTGTGTGTGAGTGTGTGTTTGTTTATTTGTTTGTTTTTTGTTTGTTTGTTTCTGTGTATGTGCGCGGCGCTAGTAATGTTTTAAGGGGACCGATGTATCTAGCTTTGTCAAACCTCACTAGATAATTTTATCCATACGAGTCATTAAACATATGCGGTACACAATAATATATTCCGACCAGGGATATGGTAATGCGCGCGCATTTAAATCCTTTTTATTTTTTTTTATTTTATGTTGATGAATATTAATAACACAACATAGCAGATTCTGTTAGACATTCCTGTTGCCTATGTAAGTTCCCTCATCACACTAAACATGGTGAATTTCAATCTGCAATATTTTTTGTTTTATGAATTTTCGTAGCGATGAAATGGAAACAGTTCATTTGCAGTATTAACCGTTAAAGCCTGGTGTGTGTAGCATTAACTTGGCCCCCGTCTCTTTTGATTTGGTTAAGTGCACTTTGAATAGGAACATATATAAAGTAAAAGTCGCGCTCTCTGTAGTGTAGATACCGCGTCTTTGTGTCAGGTTGCTAATAAGTATCGTAATAACAAAAAGATTGCTGTTTATTCGTGATTTCAAGGCCTCTCTCTCTCTCTCTCTCTCTCTCTCTCTCTCTCTCTCTCTCTCTCTCTCTCTCTCTCTCCTACATCCCTCCGCCGAAGGAAAAGAGCATTTATTTATATAAGTTCTCCATAATATTTATTGAGGGAAGGTTGCTAGTATCATAATTTAAGCTGAAATATTGCCCTATTTCAGGCGCCCAGTTTTCGTATATTGGAAAAATGTTTTCAATTGTACAAACCCAGAGTCAAACAACATTGTTTATCGATGGACACAGTCACATTATAAATAATATGATGAAAAGGCTTCATTATGTCAACAAATTAAACGTACCCGGTCAATGAAATTGCATTACGTAACTAGGTGATACTTTCTTTTTAGTTATGGGAAATATTTAGCAATAGGCCCTATGATTCTGCAAAGGTTAATGACTTGTTTGCTTATGGAATTCGGGTATATTTAATTGTATTCTTAAGTTATGGTATTTATTTTACAAATAATACTTAAAAAGAGGCTTTTCTTGGTACAGTTCCGTTTAAAAGAAGTTCAAGGGGTAGTATTTTTACATTTTCAAACAATCTATTTTCTGTCAAAAATTTTAATTATAACAATTTGAGATTCTCTAACAAGTCGACCTACTTTATGAAATATTTCATGTTTATTCAACTAGAATTATGGATTATTTTGACGAATATTATGTCATCGTACACAAATGGCAGTGAAGTTTGCAAATCATTGCTGATTTTAAAGACGACATCTTATTTTACGGAAATTAATCGATTGATTTGACTAAAGTATGTTGACCACAAAATGACAAGACAGCAAATCATTTCCGATTTCATGGCAACCTCTGTTCATGACAGAGCCTTCAAGTTCTCAAAATACATCCGGTTGAAACAATCGTGGCTTTAAAGCCGCGGACAAGAGAAACGAGTTCTGTTAATGGGGCAGGAGACTTTCATTGCCTCTATCTCGTTTACAGTATCAGGGTACATTAACCCCGTTGCCACATCTCCCTAAAATTCTCCCTAAGTAGCGAGAGTGGGGTAAAGATTCCTAACCTAGATAAAGCAGACGAGACACCAGAAATACACATCTCTCACTCCTCAATGCGATGCCCGAGAATCGAATTCGCGGCTACCGAGGTGGCACGCCAACTCCATACCGACCACGCCACGGAGGCGCTCCAATATGTCTTTTGATTTGTATTCAAGAAGCCCCCACGAGTTTTCCATGCACGTTCTGATATACTTAACTTTTCAGCAGACATGAGGTAATTACAAAAATTATTTACCAAAATCTAATTTGTGAAGGGTTTCAATTCCTATAGTTTGGAGCATTGAAACAAGGCTGAGCAGTCACGATCACCTACCAAAAAAAAAAAATAAAAGAACTGCAATCCTATCTCATACAAAATTTAATCAAATCATTAACAGTATGAAGCCCCTTTTGGTAAAAAAAAAAAAAAAAAAAAAAAAAATTGTGTAAAAATCCACAATTAACTTAATGTGCAATCCTGTCGAAAAACAAGCAAGCAAAAAATAAAATAAATAAATAAATATATAATTGAATAGAATCTAGTCAGAAACATAACCTCCACAATAAAAAATGTATAAGCATAACAGAAAACTACTCTAATTTCCTATTATACGCACTGTCCATTACGGAGCAAAAGGTTAAATTAGAGAATTATAAATTGTTAAAAAAAAAACTACAACTCCCTCGGTAAATTAGAAAAAAAAGACGAAAAAGATGAATTACACACAACAATCTCATGAGGCAGGAATTCCATCAAATAAAAGCAGAGCAACGACATCCCGAAACAAAAAGCAGCGGACGGGAATTAAAACAAAATTCTCTCTCAAAAAAAAAAAAAAAAAAAAAAAAAAAAAAAAAAAAAAAAAATCAAAAAAAAAAAAAAAAAAAAAAAAAAAAAAAAAAAAAAAATCCGGGCCCGCCTGATTTGTGAGTGACAGTTAAATCTTCCCAGCTACGAAAACAACGGCGGCCGTCCACCCGACGTAAAACTAGGTCACTGTCAGCGGGGACGAGACGGGAAAGGGGAAAACGTCCATCAAATTCAGTTCATGAACGCGACGGTTGAGTATATATGTATACGCACTCTGTTCCCCCTGGACTGGAAGCATATTCCCGCGGACGTCTGGTGTTATTTCAAGAGGACCGTTCTTCTCTTTGGGGTTTTTTGTATTTCGGTTGTGTTTTCTATTCCCTTTCTAAAAATGAGCGGAATGATTTAAAGCAGAACGCGACGGGGGATTTAAAAAATGGGGGGAAAATGAAGACTGGGAAAATCAAGCGGCAATGTAGCAGTGGGAACCGGAATAATTTTCCACTCGTCGACTTCCATTGTCCTTGATTTCCTCGTTGCTGTAGAAACGTCCACTGCAACGACCGCGCCGGGTTGTCGGTCGTTTAAGTCGTACCGTTTAATTAAAAGTGTAAACAAGAGTGAACTTTTTTTCTCTCTCCAAAAATTTTACTTAAAGAAAACGGCGTCTCATCAGGTCCCGTCTACTGCTGTCTAGAGGTCTACTGTACAAACGGGAGTCAAACGTAACCCTCCAGGGAACGAGTGAAGATAAAGTTTGAGTACAAACTGAGACGAAATACAAATAAAATACTATAATACTATAAATATATATATTTCATTAGTGCTGTCATCTATTATATAGTATCGGAGTAGTCCAATAGTACCTGTAGGGAACAAGTGAAGATAAAGCTGAGTATAACTGAAGACAAAATGCAAAAATAAAATACTATAAATATTAAATATATATTCGTTAATGGTATATATCTATTTATACAGTATTGGAGTCAAAGCCTTTTCAATATTTTATTACATTACAGTTCAAAGATTCATCAGAGCGAGCATGTTTTAAATTATACAGAATATAAATCTTTTTAATGCTCTTCACATATCAAAATAGTATTAAAGGAGAAGGTTGTTGATATTTTACGCATGCAAAATACGTCAACCTTTTCCCACATTTATGTTTAATTATATATACAGTTCGCGGGGTTCTTCAATGTGAGAAAACAACATTTTAAATGCTTATTTAGATTAAACAATTTTATTTTCAAACCTGAGTTTTGTTAATTTTGAATTCTCGCATTTCACTAAACTACGCTAGGAATCAAAGTAAGTAATTATATCTGAAAAAAAAAACACCAATAAAGAATATTGTTCATTACAGCTACAAAATCTGATATCAAATTCAACTTCGTCCGGCAGCTTTGCTGGACTGGAATGCTGGACTGGAAAGGAAATATCATCATCCTCTCGTTATCCAGTTATGAAATGGATTTAAACATTACATCCTCTAACTTTCCTGGAACGTGAGTGGTGCTCCCAAATCAGGCCGATGGTCGACCTCCAAAATCCTGGAACATGGCTGATTATATACTTTAATAAATGTTGGACAGTTCCTAAAATGGGTCGAGTAAATATGGATGAGGTTAGCTGACGGATGCTACGACGTTGCCTGAGAGGGAGGAGACTCTCTCCTTAAGTTTAGAACAATGACCAAAGTAATACCAGTAGAAGAATATTTAAGAGAATTAAGAAAAGACTGGAAAGACGAACCTTTGATGGAACGAACTAAAAAAAAAAAATCTGTCGTGACTTTGGTAGTTGTAACGCCAGAAAAACTAAATCCATCGTTCAAGGAAAAGAGAAAAAAAGACCCCAACCCTGTAACAATGATTCACGCGTGGAATAAGGCATCATAATACATTTCAAAATTGTGCTGTGCAAATATTTGACCTATTTAATTTTGCTATTTTTCATGAGCTGAAAACCTAAGCAAACAAGTTTGGGAATAAGAAAAAAAAAAAAAAAAAAAAAACAGGAGTGCCGAGAATACACAAAAATGATAAAAGTTAACAGATTATCTTTTCTCATTTTTTAACTAATGGTTTACTCATGAGTGAAAGTGAAAGGAAGGTACCCGAAAGAGCAGGTGTGTTTAAATGGAATCAAAATTATGAAAAGGTGAAGAAAACAGCAAAATGACAGACAGCAACTAAAGAATTAGCATTTGTAAAGACCCTAGTTTTAGAGAGAAATAGAGAGAGAGAGAGAGAGAGAGAGAGAGAGAGAGAGAGAGAGTCATTGCAGTGTTGTTAGCTTATAAGTAATATAACTACAAGTATATACTTATTCACAATATATTCCAGTATGGAAATACAAGGGACCTCAACTTCTCTATTTTTCCTAATATTTTTTGGGCACGATTTCCCCTCAAATCCCTCTTGAAAACAGAAGCAAAAGAATGACAAACAATTTCTCCTTTCCAGCTCTGGATCTGGAATCCCATATGAAGGGGAGAGTGTACCATGTGATCTAATCTACTTCATTATGTAACAAACTGTTCTATAATGTAACATTATGATGTAAGAAATTGCTCCATTATATAACATTATGATGTAACACATTGCTCCATTATATAGAATTATGATGTAACAAATTGCTCCATTATGTAACATTATTAAGAAACAAACTGTTCCACTGTGTAACATTATGAAATAACAAATTGCTTCATTTTATAACTTCATGTAACAATTGCTCCACTATATAACATTATTAAGTAACAAACTGTTCCGTTACGTAACATTAACGTATCTAAAACAAAAACCTCTTTCAGTTTTCTTCTGAAGATTGAAAAAGAAACCCACAAAATCACTGTGTAACGTGTTTACTTCTAAGTATTTACATTTAATTTTACTCCTGGGAGTAAAATTAAATGTAAATATACTTAAAAGTAAACACGTTACACAGTGATTTTGTGGGTTTCTTTTTCAATTAACGTATCTAATATTGTAGCGATATTCCAGTATGTAACGGGTATTCCAGGGCAGGGGTTCGAGTAGAGGGGCGAACTTCATCGTCCCCGAAAAAGTGCAGGTCCTTAAGGGAGGGGGGGTCTCCCTCCTGAAGACCCGTGAAGGAATATTGGACGTCTACTCGAAGGAGACTTCTCTGGTCACCTTTCCAAACCACCAGCACCAATATCACTTCCACCTTTCCAGTTCCTCTTCCGTCTTTATTAATGACACGTCTCTCTCTTCCCCTAGAACCTAGATCCTTCCTTTAGGTATTTCTATATATATACTTTATAACTTCGTCCTCCTCCTCCTCCTCCTCCTACTCCTCAGGGCAGCTCGATTTTATGCGACACGGCACTGCCAATGGTAACGCGTTTAAGGGAAGAGGGCAAAGAGGGGAGTGCCAGCAGCCTGGAATGGGTGCTGGAACGAAGCAGGAAGGAGCTGGATGCTGCCACCGTCGCCGCCGCCGCCGCGCCCTTTGGGATACCTGGTTTTTATTTCAGTTGGTTTATTTCCTTCGGTTTCTTTCTTTTCCCATCTTTCACATCGTCCTTTCTGGTCGCTGTTATGTCCCCTCTTCTCTGGTTATTTGTATATTAGGCGAGGGATGAAGGGCTTGTCTAGAATGCAGCTTTTATTTCAGTTTCGACCGGGTGTCACTATTTTTCTTATATTTCTATCATACGACTTTTTATTTATTTATTATACTTCGCCCCTTTTCCCTTTTAACGTCCTTTTTACTCTTAAAAACTAAAAGATATTTGTCTCTATGCTTTGTTGAGAACATAAATCATAGTGTATCATCGTCATCATTATCCAAGACTACTTTCCCAGCTAATAATGAACGTTATTTGTATTTATGGGTAAGATAGAACAAAGCCAGTTACCAGAATAAAGCCAGGAATTAGATGGAAGGGAGCAATTGAAGTAGATGGAGACAAGAGTCACTAGACCCTCCTGTTTCTTCAGAAAATTAGATGTTTTTATTTTAAATACAGGTAGTCATTTCGAGTTTTTTTTTTACTATGGTCATTTATAACCATGGTTTTCAGGTCCTTCATGACCTTTGTTTTAAGGTCATTTATCACCTTTGTTTTTAGGGCATCATGATCTTTCGTTTTAAGTCTTTTAATTCTTTGTTTTAAGGTCATTTACGCCTTTGTTTTTAGGTCATTTATGCCTTTGATTTTAGGTAATTTATGGCTTTGTTTTCAGGTTATTTATGACTTTTGTTTTTAGGTCATTTATGCCTTTGTTTTTCAGGTAATTTCCAGTCCTTGTTTTTATGGTATAGTCACATTAAAACCTTCATTTTTAAGGTACCTTTAAAGGCTTTGATGTAGAGATAATTGGCTAATTAAGACCCACTTACAGTCTATTTATAAATCTGATCACGCCTTTTGTATTGTAAAAAGAACAGCCATAATTATGTTTTTTTTATTATATTCAATCCTTTGACACTCTCTAGGAGAGTGAGAGAGAGAGAGAGGGGGTGGGGGGGTTTCTTATATTATTTGGAATAGTAAAGAAATCATAGAAATGCAAAATTGAAAAAGACCATAATAATAATAATAATAATAATAATAATAATAATAATAACAATAATAATAATAATAATGGATATCTTTCGTTAAATGGTGCGATGAATTCAATGGCTCAATATTGCGAAAGTTAAAGTGAGAAACTTGAATCTGAAAGGGAGAAAACAAAATCCATGACATATCTTTAAAAAATAAACTTTTCATTAACATAAAGCCAAATTATTGCATTGTGAAAAAAATAAATTTCTGTTTAGAATAAAACCAAAGTATTGCAATGCAAAAAAAATTCTTTTAACATAAAACCGAGGTAATGCTTAGTAAAAAAAAAAATTATCTTAAATACAAAACCAGATTTTTGCATTGTAAAAATAATGTAATATCACTTTAACATAAAACCAAATTTTTGCATTGAAAAAAATTCCCTTTAACATAAAACCAAAGTATTGCATTGCAAAAAAATTAATTTCTCTTTAACATAAAACCAAAATATTGCATTGTAAAAAATAAAATTCTCTAACATAAAATCAAAGTATTGCATTGAAAAAAAGTTTCTTTTAACCTAAAACCAAAATATTGCATTGCCAAAAAAATAAGATAAAATAAAATTCTCTAACACAAAATCAAAGTATTGCATTGCAAAAAAAATATATATATTTCTCTTTAACATAAAACCAAAGTATTGCATTGCAAAAACAACACCTGAAAATCAATCTCTCAACTTGCGCGTGCATAAAATTCACACCACAACACTTCACAACCATGATTACAAAAAAAAAAAAAAAAAAAAACCGGAACTTCCCAACGCAAATGAAATCTCCCACTGATATTACCGCAAGCATGGCGGAGGGGCATCAGGTTTCCCGCGCTATTAAATTTCAAATGAGAGCAGCCATCGATGCCAATATCACATTTCGAAGCGGCCGCAGAGGAGGCTTACCATAAATTATACTATATCCCGATGCCACATAAGAATTCCGACGGGAATCGGGAATCGGTGTGACGACAAAAGGCGCTCTGGAATTCTGTTGCAACATAAAACAGGCAAAAAAAAAAAAAATGCGACGAAGTTCCTTCGGGGCAATCGAGTTTTCTGTACAGCGTATAATCAAGGCCACCGAAGATAGATCTATCTTTCAGTGGTCTCGGTATAATGCTGTACGAGCCCGCGACCCATGAAACTATCAACCGGTAGTGGTGGCCTGTGTTGTTGCGTTGCCAAGGACACGATTCTACCTAAATTTAACCTTAAATTAAATAGAACCTATAGAGGCTACAGGGCTGCAATTTGGTGTGTTTGATGATTGGAGGCTGGAGGATCAACATACCAATTTGCAGCCCTCTAGCCTAAGGAGGTATTAAGATCTGAGGGCGGACAGACAAAGCGAACTCAATCGCTTTCTTTAACAGGAAAATAAAACCGTTGCAACTTGAAGAAATAACCTGCAACTCGAAGGTGAGAGATGATGAAAAGTGAAAAATAATTCAGATGAAATTGACATAAATATACCAAAGTAAAATTCATAAAAAAAAAAAAAAAAATCCGTGGTAAAGGGAATATAAACTGATAATGGTGATACAGATTGCAAAGTGCAAAATACAAACAGATGAATAAAAATAGAGTCAATTTAATGCTAATGGATGACGGTGACACAGAATGTAACAAACAAAAATAAAAATAAATAAATACGCCCTATCAACTGGCACTGTTCTTATAGTGCCGGACGTTATAAAAATTAGCGAAAAAATTGTAAGGATTTATGATGGACACATGAAAAATATTATTAAGTAAAAAAAAAAAGGCAAGGTAGAAATTCAATAGAAACAAAGTAATAAACGTAAAAGAAAATCCATGAAAAAATATACTCCGTTGATTTGAAAAAAAAATCTCTTCATGATTTTTTGACGCTCACATCTGACTCCTAAGATCTGTTGACAGAATTAACAATTATTATGTTCAAAACAAATATCAGGGGTTCAGACCCCTCCTCTTATCCGGAGCTGGAGTAGGTAAGATTGGGGTATACTAATCTGTAATCTTTTGGGGTGAGGTTGCAAGACCTCACCCCACACCCCCCAAATCCCCACCCCTTTCTCCCAGCAGATGGCTACGGGAGCTTATCTAAAACAGCTTCTTGCGCTTAATGATCGTCACCCATCCACCCAATGGCCAAACCCGATGGTGCCATACTGCGCTGATTTAGAGACCAATAACGCAGTGAACATTTACTGGCGGGTATCCATTGGTAAAATACCCATTCCAGTAATTAATTGCTTCAACGTGGAGCAGCTAAACTGATTGCAAAGCCTGGGTTGCAATGGAGGCGTTGTTGCAGTAAAACAATGAATAAGATAGAAAACAGATATAGAGCATAGGATGAGTCTAGTTGTTTGCTTGAATGGAACCAATGGTTATTCAGCAACGGGGCCAACGGCTTTACGTGACTTCCGAACCACGTCGAGAGTGAATTTCTACCACCAGAAATACTCATTTCTAACCCCTCAGTGGAATGCCCGAGAATCGAACTCGCAACCACCGAGATGGCAGGCCAAGACCTTACCGATCACGCCACTGAGGCGCTGTCTGGTTGGTTAGAGCATTACTGTCTCCCAAAAGCCATTTTGAAAAATTCTCTGGTAAAAATTATAAGAAATAAAACAAGGCGTTTGCTTAGATGCCGATGAAAGTTAATGATAAAAAATGAAGCTGCCAATATTCATAGGAATCATAACAATGAAAGTATTAAACAAGAATCAAAGTAGCAATAAAACTAAACTTAGGAAAAAGTTTGCGGTCCATGAAACTTTCAACCAAGGACTGGTGGTGGCCTGTGTTGTTGACACCTGTAGCGATGCCAGACGCATGATCATGGCTAACTTTAACCTTTAATCAAATCAAAACTATTGAGGATAGAGGGCTGCAATTTGGTATGTTTGATGATTGGAGGGAGGACGATCAACATACTAATTTGCAGCCCTCTAGCCTCAGTAGTTTTTAAGAAATTAGAGGCTGACGGACAGACAAAAAGTCATCTCAATAGTTTCCTTTTACAGGAAAACTAAAAAGTGGTGAACAGACGAAAATCATTATAGAACAGGCACTGAAGTTAAGTATATCTTAGTTTTACCCGACCACTGAGCTGATTAACAGCTCTCCTAAGGCTGGCCCGAAGGATTGGATACTTTTACGTGGATAGGAACCAACTGGTTGCCTAGCAATGGGACCTACAGCTTATTGTGGGATCCGAACCACATTACAAATCATCGGAAACAAACTCCTCTAATTCTGCGTCGGCAGAGCGGGGAATCGAACTCGCAACTACCGAATCGGTAAGCGAGAACGTAAACTACTCATCGAACGAGGAACTAAAGAACAGGTACTACTGAAGCTAATAACAATGATACAGCAACAACATCCCAATAAAGAGATCAACGTTGAACTGGTGGAAGTCTAACAAAGAGCCGGAAGATCAACTGAAAGCAAGAACTGGGAGATTCAGCCGTTGTCGTAAAATAGGCAAGTTGCAGTGCAGGTCATTACCTCTAATTGCTCAATGTTGCTGTTGTTGTTGTTGTTGATGTTGTTGATGTTGCTGTAGGTACCCCTCGCAAAGACAAGAGCCGGAGGGAGAAGTTACCACTAAAACTAAATAGCTGTTCATGACTGGGTAATTTGGAGAGCTCTCTCTCTCTCTCTCTCTCTCTCTCTCTCTCTCTCTCTCTCTATATATATATACATATATATATATTATATATATATATATATATATATATTATATATATACATATATATATATATGTATATATATATATATATATATATATATATATATATATGTGTGTGTGTGTGTGTGTGTGTGTGTGTAGATATGAATGTACCTATACATATATATATATATATATATATATATATATGTATATATATATATATATATATATATACAATCCTGGGGATTGTTTTTATAGTTTTCAGCATGTCCTTTTGTAAATGTGAGAAGAGATGACCTGCCGTGTTGTATCTGATACTGAAGCAACTTTCCCTTGGAGCTTAATGGAACATTGACTCAAATAGTATCCGTAGAAAGGAGAGGATCAAAACAGCCTCAGATTCGACCTTACCCAGGGGGGCTCAGATGATGAAGCTTCCCAAATATTATTATATATAAGTCATAGACTGATGGGACAGGCGACCGAAGGACCGTTTCTAGCCCAGGCCAGAAGAAAACAAGAAACTGAAAGGAAAGAAAGGGAGAAAGGTGGAGCTACACCAAAATGAAAGTCATGCTACCAACAGGGACAGCTACGAGGTCCAACACGTAGTTTCATATAAGCGTGTGTGTGCGCGTTTATTTGTGTGCACTTTCGTCCATGTGTGTGTGTGCATGATTGTCAACCTGCCCGAGCATTCCTTCTTCCCCCACACTATTAAGCTTCGGCATTCCTCCACCTTCTCTGAATTTCCAGAGTGGTGTGCGAATTCCTTGCCGTTTAAAATTCAGGTCGATCTTCCAGCGCGAGGGCAGATCAGTCGACCAATTTTGTCCCCCCTTAAAGGACCTGACTTTTCAGAAGGCAATTTTGTAGGTCGTTTTATACTTTCATGTGGAGCATCTATATAAAATGGTAGTATTTCTTGTATATGTTCAAAGACGCCAGACTCGTACGTGTGACTCAAAATGCAAGTTATTTTGCTGATGAAAAAGTCTGTTCTTTTCTGACATTCTATGATTTTTCTCTGCGCCACGACGCCGTTCCACTCGACCCTTTCTACCCTTATTATTTTAGTCACTACTCCGCTAACCTGGGTGGATAGAGGATCTAAAATGTGTTTACTCCAGTAACTGCTCGAAAGTCATTTGGCCATTTCCACCAGCGACATCAAGAGGGTCGATATGTGTCTGAGGAAAAGTAAAGCTGATTCAAGAATTGCTTGCTGTGAAACTTTATGCTGAAATGCTGACTGGATATTGCCTCTTAAGACTCAGCTGGAGGAAGGTATATAGAATTTTTAATTAAAAGGCTTCATGGCAAATGAAATTGTTTCCTGAATGTTGGAAGGGAAATGATTTATTGACGTTCATTAATGAACTGCAAAGACCCGAGCGCCCGCCCCCCCTTTTTTTTAAATACAGATATTCGTAAAGTGTTACAGCGCGTTACATCAAGTTCTGGAATAGAGAAAAAAGCAGACGTAACGAGAACAGCATAAAAATATAAAGAAGAAAATGTTTGTATATTATATATATATATATATATATATATATATATATATATATATATATATATTATATATATATATATATATATATATATATATATATATATATATATATATATATATATTATAGTAATATTTAACATGGCAATAATTTAAA
The DNA here is from genome assembly GCF_015104395.2 of Macrobrachium nipponense. Lineage (NCBI taxonomy): Eukaryota > Metazoa > Arthropoda > Malacostraca > Decapoda > Palaemonidae > Macrobrachium > Macrobrachium nipponense. The sequence goes on along the minus strand of NC_061092.1, from coordinate 11,476,184 downwards.
GGGGTATCAATGCCATTACTGACTCAGGTAATTAAAATACTTCCCTGCAAAATATTTAATTGAATTATTCTGAAGCCAATTACAAGAGCCCTCAGTATATTAGCTGAACTGAATATAAAACTTCGGCCAAAGACCAAGCACTGGGACCTATGAGGTCATTCAGCGCCAAAACGGAAATTGACAATAAAAAGGTTTGAAAGGAGTCACAGGAGGAAAACCTCAGAGCAGTTGAACTATCAATTGTTAGGAGAGGGTGGAAAGTAAGATGGAAGAGAATATGAAAGGAGGTACAGTAAAATGAGCGAAAGGGGTTGTAGCTAGGCACCAGCAATGAACCTTAAGTAATGCCTACAGTGCACAGCATGAGGTGCACTGACTGCACTATCCCCCATTTGTTTTGATTTGTTTTGTATAGTGTTTTTACGTTGCATGGAACCAGTGGTTATTCAGCAACGGGACCAAAGGCTTTACGTGACTTCCGAGCCACGTCGAGAGTGGAGTTTTGTCACCAGAATTTCCCCATACGGGAAATTATATTAATTCGCAATTTTCCACAAGGAACCGCGAGACAAGTAGAAACAATGTGTAACATTTCACGAACTCATTAGAACTCGACGCCTTCTGGAAATAAAACAACGCTATTTCTCAAAAGAGGAGGCCAAAAGAAGCTGGAATCCTTCGCATTCCAGAAGCAACATATTCCACGCTTTGACTGACGGCAGGGCACGGTTTAGCAGGCATTCTGAGAGGAACATCATGAGAGTTATGGCCCGAGTAACTGCGCGTGAAGTTGCCCAGGGGCACCGATTACCCATCTCGACTTTGAAATGGTACTGAGGGCTAAAACGCCCACGCCATGTCGCTGTACTTGATTTAAGACTTATCTAAATGGGTTACGTAAAGCGAGTATTGGGTCTTTTACTGTTGAGGAGAGGCTGTAACCAAATTATCTGGTATGGACATGGCAATCATCATTAAATCTATTATATTATATAGATAATAATAGATATAGAGAGATATATATATACGGATTATATAGTATTATAAATGGGTAATGGATAATAAATGTATGGTATGTAGATATATATATAGATAGATTATATATAGATATATAGTAGATAGATATATCTATATCTGGCTATAGGTATAGATATATATACAAATATATGTATCTATAGATAGATATTAATAACCTATATAGATTATCATAATATATATATCGATTTTGAATAGTATATTATATATAATATATATAATATGTATATTATATACATATATATATATAGATATATATATATATATATTATATATATATTATATATATATATATATATATATATATATATTATAAGTATAAAAGACCCATTAAAACACTCTGGTTTAAAGGTAAGGACTCTATTTCGGTGGACCAACTTCCATCCTTATCAAGTTAGTCCACCGAAAGATAGTCCTTAGCTTTAAACCAGAGTGTTTTAATGGGCCTTTTATACTTGAGACGTATCCTGCTTCAATACAAGAATTTATTCACACACAGACACACACACACATATATATTGTCATCCTGTTGTCAGTTAATGATAAGTGAATAATGTATTAGATTATTTTTTTTAAACTGTTAATTAGTTATGAATGGTAACTGCTAGTTTTCTCCTCTCCGGTGCTTGACTTGTACGTTTTTACTAATCCGCTTTTCAAATTCCATATTTGGTGATTTCACTGGGAGTGGTCTTCTCCCCCCTCCAACCCCCCGGCTCTTGCTGTCCAGTGGGGATATGGAGGTCTTCGGTGGTAATATGAGCGAGTTGTTTCCTGGACCTTGCTTAGGGCGCTATTTGAAAGGATCGTTGGTACTGATTTTTGGCCGCTGCACATGTACTTGGACTGGAGATTATTCACCCCCTACATACCTTTTGGATCTCCCAGTCTGCAGCTTCAGGATATATCCTTAATGCCCTTGGTTCAGTTATAAAGCCAAGGGGACCTCTCTGTCCCAAGGTAAAATTATATAACTTATTAAGGCCACGGCAAATGTTCCTCTGCTGTCGGTTTCAGTGAACCGCTTGATACTTGCCAGCCACCTATTGATATTTTTGGATTCAGCGCTGTGATTGGATTAGCATCGGATAATCACCCTGATTTGTCTTCCAGACGTGGAGTTGTACCTTGTCTTGCAAGAGGAGTACTTTAAAACATACGGAGTTGTTAGGAATATTAGTGTGTATTTGTTAGGATATTCTTTCTTTTTGCCTTTCTCCTCCTTTCTGGACCCCCTCCTTTTTGTGGTTGAATGTGTTGGTTTCTTTTATTAGTTGTGTATTTGGGATTTGTTTAGTGATTATTTAAGGGTGAGTGTTATTCATAGATTTTTGTATTATAAGAGGTTCAGGTGTAATTTCTGCCTAACGAATTTTGTATTAAATTTAAGTGATTTTTCTGAAGTGTTTATTTTCACCCCTGAATTGATTTTGCACACTTTGGTTTAAGGTTGTGGTACGATTTCACACCGTGTGAATTTCGTATCCTGTTAAGTGAATACAGGTGTAACCTATATTTTGATAAGTGTATCGTGTGGTGGTTAACAAGCCATCACAATATATATATATACATATATATATATATATATATATATTATATATATATATATATATATATATATAATATATATATATGTATGTATATGTATATGTATATATATATATATATATATATATATATAGATATATATATATATATATATATATGTAATGAAGAGGACAGCGAGAAGGACTGGCGATCATTTCCTCTTTTTATTGACACCTACGTTTCGGGAATCCTTTCCCATCTTCAGGACTATAAATAGAATTAATTTTACAATATTAAAAGGTGTGCTAAAATAACCTAATAATTATAAGAAGAAATATAGTTTGTCATGAAGCTAAAAAAAAAGAAAAACTACAAAGTGACTTTAAGCTAAAAGTAAATTAAAACACTAAATTACAGTAAAATAACACATCCAAAAGCAAAACGAAAAATAAAAATTGAAAAAAATAGAAAAAATAAACAAAGACACCATTCTGCCAGACTTACTGTTAAGAGGTTTGGTTGTTAACTGATGGAAAATAGTATACTCAAAAGGCGATGTTGGAGGAATCAAAAACAGGGGAGAGAGAGAGAGAGAGAGAGAGAGAGAGAGAATGTGAGTAATAGGCAGTTAAGCAATATGTAACGTTGTGGAGGTAGTTTGGTTGTTTAAGGTAGGAGACAGTTTCTTGATTTAAAAAGATTCTAAATGAAGGAGCGAAAGACAGTCAGCAGTTTGACAGAGTATTTTGAAATTAATGTACATAACGTCAGTTTTACATGAATTTGCATGGTTCCTTATGGCCGAAAATTCTTTTGATTTTAAAATGCAGCCAGTGCGATAACTGACACCTCTATGGGAATCGATGCGGAGTTTCAGTAAGCGTCGGGTTGATCCGACATAATTCCCAAAATTACATTTTGGACAAGTATACTCATACACAATGAAAGAACGCATCAACTCCGGAAGGGTGTCTTTGAATTTAAAAAGTCTGCCTATTGTTAAAGGGTTGTTGAACACAAATTTGAAATGTACATAGGGATACAAAGTGCTTAGCGCTGTTGTCAGTTCACGTCTAAAGGCTGCATTTTTTACAAATGGCAATGAAAAATACATTAATTTCTTCGGAACTTGAGGACACAATAAACTCGGCTGATATATATTGTTTAAAAACTTTTTTACAATTTTGTCAAAGAGGTCAGAAGGATAACAGTTATTCTTAAAAAAATACTTTAAGAAAGGCTATTTCATTATGAAAACTATTCCAATCTGAACACAGGGAATAGGCTCTGAATAAAAGTGTCTTTGCCGAATTCAGCTTAAATGTCATAGAACAGTTACTAAAAAAGTTAAGACCCAAACCAGTGTACGTCTTTTTCCTAAAAATACTTGTGAGAAATCTCCCTTTCATTTAAAACGAGATGTTGACAAACATCTAAAAACATATCAGCATGGGATTTTTCTTTAAACAATAAAAATGTGTCATCTACGAATCTTCTATAAAAAATAGGCCGAAATAACTCTTGGACATTGTCTAAGAACAGTTCTTCTAGGTGGCACATAAATATATTGGCGAATGTAGGACCCAGTGGTGACCCCATTGCCATACCATCAACCTGTTTATACAACTTTTTGTTAAAGACAAAGTGGGTATCAATCACTGAAAGCTCTAGTAGGCTTCTAAAACTATTTAAATCAAAACCATTGAATACAGCAGTTTCTGTAGGGAAAAGCTTCTTAAGTATAATTTCTATTGTTTCCTTAAGGGGCACGTTTGTAAACAACGACTCAACAATATATATCAGCCGAGTTTATTGTGTCCTCAAGTTCCGAAGAAATTAATGTATTTTTCATTGCCATTTGTAAAAAATGCAGCCTTTAGACGTGAACTGACAACAGCGCTAAGCACTTTGTATCCCTATGTACATTTCAAATTTGTGTTCAACAACCCTTTAACAATAGGCAGACTTTTTAAATTCAAAGACACCCTTCCGGAGTTGATGCGTTCTTTCATTTTGTATGAGTATACTTGTCCAAAATGTAATTTTGGAAATTACGTCGGATCAACCCAACGCTTACTGAAAGTCCGCATCGATTCCCATAGAGGTGTCAGTTATCGCACTGGCTGCATTTTAAAATCATAAGAATTTTCGGCCATAAGGAACCATGCAAATTCATGTAAAACTGACGTTATGTACAACAATTTCAAAATACGCTGTCAAACTGCTGACTGTCTTTCGCTCCTTCTTTTAGAATCTCTTTACATCAAGAAACTGTCTCCTACCTTAAACAACCAAACTACCTCCACACCGTTACACATTGCTTAACTGCCTACTACTCTAACATTCTTCTCTCTCTCTCTCTCTCTACTCTCTCTCTCTCTCTCTCTCTCTCTCTCTCTCCCCCTTGTTTTGATTCCTCCAAAATCGCCTTTTGACTATGCTATTTTCCATCAGTTAACAACCAAACCTCTTAACAGTAAGTCTGGCAGAATGGTGTCTTTGTTTGTTTTTTCTATTTTTTTCAATTTTTATTTTTCGTTTTGCTTTTGGATGTTTTATTTTACTGTAATTCAGTGTTTTAATTTACTTTTAGCTTAAAGTCACTTTGTAGTTTTTCTTTTTCTTTTTTAGCTTTTAATGACAAACTATTAAAATTCTTATTATAAATTATTAGGTTATTTTTTTAGCACACTTTTTAATATTGTAAAATTAATTCTATTTATAGCCCTGAAGATAGGAAGGATTCCTGAAACGTAGGTGTCAATAAAAAGAAGAAATGATCGCCAGTCTTCTCGCTGTCCCCTCTTCATTATTAAACTTAAGCTCTACCAGGAGCGAAAATCTTACAAGTTATTATATATATATTATATATATATATATATAGTATATATATATATATATATATATATATATATATATATATTAGTATATATAATATATATATATATATATATATATATATATATATATATATATATATTAAATTTTTGATATATAACCATGGAATATATTGAGCTTCTGGAATATGAAGGATTGCAGCTTTTTTTTAAATCCTCTTGTATGTGTACACACACACACAATGTATGTAGATTAACATATTATATATTATAATATATTATAGCTATATATATATAGATAATATTATATATATCTATATATATATATTGTAATTATTATATACTATATATATACTATATATATATATATATACACCCCCACCCTTTGACAAACCTACATAAATTGACAACTCTTACCTGTGGCAGCAGGCGCCCTCTATCTGCATGCTTGTCTCAGCTGTAAACTCGAATCCACAACCAGAGATATGGTACAGAAAAGTATTAGTAAAACATCTGATCCCAAGATCAATGCTGGAGACAAGGTATTTGTAAGATTTAACGTGAGAAATGAACTGAACTACAAATTAGGCCCTAAATTTGAAGGTCCTTTTAAAGTCATTGAGGAAAATTGAAAACATCTAAATGGGTTAAAGGAAGTAGTGTTTCACTTGATAACTTACATAACTGATCCATTTTTCGATGCTCTTGCACGATGTACCGGATGCAATAGTGAATAGCTTTGATGAAAAGATTGAACCTACCTCAGACGAAGAATTACTTTATGCCTAAATTGAGAAACATATGCCTAAATGTCCCACTGTAGATAGTACAATTTTTAATGGGACAGGCCCAGGAAATAGGGTGCAAAGAGACACAGAATTTTCTCCTCCCCGTCTGTGTCAAAAGTAGAATATACCAAAAGATCAATCGATCAAAGGCAACAGCAGTTGCGCTGTTTCAACTGCAATAAACCAGGCCATCCAAAGAAATTGTGTAGAGCTAAATATTGTGGAATGTGTAAGAGTACGGATCACTATTGGCATACACCTCAAAATTCTGGAAGTTATAATGAGAGGACTTCCCAGGCAGGTCAAACCAAAGGTCAAAGGGATCAGTGAAATTTTTGGAAGGCCGATCAACAAAAAGGGTACAGGTGATTAGTATGTGCCATTGTGGTCACGTGGGGGACGCCCCAGAGCCCAGGCCTATAGCTTATGGAACAGTAGGGGATGTGGATATCCCGATATTTATAGACTCAGGCGTGTCTATAAATTTAATGGACTATATTTTGTATCAATCCATGTTCTCCAATTACCCTTTGCAACCCTCAACTGAGACGGTGTGTGATGTGCAAGCCCATAGATTAAATACCCTGGGTTGTGTTCAAATACAGTTTACTCTCGGTGACAGAGTACTAACAGAACCATTTTTGGTAATGAAAGGAATTGCGTTGGGCAACAGACTTTTGCTGGGTCATCCTGCGTGTAGGAGACACAAGATTTCGATCCCACCGCTGCCACCACTTAAACGAGATTATTAAAATCTTGTTCTCATATTTTTAAAAGGGAGCGTGGCCGAGCAATCTGTTACATAAAGAGGGGTTTCCTATGATATATTTTAAATATCATTGTAATGTGATATGCTGTTACATTTCTTAGAATGTAGAGAAGTCAGCAGTTTTACTTCCCAAGAGATAGAGTGGTCCGAGTGACAAGCCTTGGGAATGGTGATATATCTTCATTGAGGTGGTGTGATCAAAATTGCTGTCTTAGCAAATCAGTGCCTCGTCCTATCGCTAAAGGTGACTTTGAAACTGGTTACAAGCAGTTCATGGGTGTGGACAATGGGTGTGAGTTCGTGTGTACGTGCGAGCCTTTTCCCCCTACGTATGAGAGAGTTAGGTAACCATGATGGATAGATCCTTACTGGGGCGGCAGAGCCAAGATGGCTTTTGCCAAAGTGTTTATAGAGAAGTGATAGTGCATACTGTGTTGAATGGGTAAGCGTTATTATATTTATTTTGGCCAAAGTGTGTGGTATAGAGTTGTATGTGATATTTATTTTGGCCAAAGTGTGGTTAGATTGTATTTGAATATTTATTTCAGAGATGTTCTATTTATATGATCTTTTGATTATACTCTTATGCTTATCGGAGTGTTCTCCTGTCTTCTAACAGGCGATTCTGGACAAGGGGAATTGTTCTGGAGAAGGGGGATTGATCTGGAGAAAGGGGAACTGACTTAAATAATGTGTCATGGTGTTACTATAGAGACTGTTGTGACTTTTCCAGTTTTATGATTATGATAATATTGGATTATTGGAGTAGAAATAAGAAATGGGGTTATCTGGGTTCAATTGTAATTCATGACTCTGATTTAATAGCCTAAGGTAATGGAGGGAGGGAGGTGTGCCGAGAGAGAGAGAGAGAGAGAGAGAGAGAGAGAGAGAGAGAGAGAATGTGTTACCAATTGCCTTTGGACGCTGTGGTCCATCACTACCTTTTAAAAATATGAGAATGAGATTTTAATAATCTCGCTTTATACATTAATAACAGATATATATTATACATATATTATATAACATAACTATATATATATATATATATATATATATATATATATATGTATATATATATTTATATAAAATTACTTTATAATATATATAAAAAAATATATATATAACATATATATATACATATATAGATTAAACCATTTATAATAAAAATGAGCGTACAAAAGGCATCTATATTTCATTTCCAAGCACAAACTACTACGTGACAAACAACAAAGGAAAAAAATCGGAAATGGGAAAGAAAGCAAGACTAATCTGGGTAATAGTGCACATATGCCAAACACTGAATTATTCTGCGAACGAAAAAAAAAAAATTCAAAATATTAGATGTGACAGAGCGCTTGTGTTATTCCGGAATCAGCATGAATAATTTCACGTTCCGTAAATCTCTCATAATACCGGGCCATAAAACGTCTTCTTTCCAGCCCCCTCCCCCCTTCATCCTACCTCCTAACCCCCCCCCCCCCCCCCCCCCCCCCCAAACCCATTTCCCCAAATTTCCCTCCCCCACCCTGGTACCGTGGTACAATGCCTCTTCAGACATTGTTATGAATATTCATCCCATTTGTCTGCCTCCCCCCCCCCCCGCCCCCCCCCCCCCCCCCCCCCGCCCCCATCCCTCAGGTAAGGTCCCACCGCCCGTCCCCCCACTTCCCCACATCCCGGTCAGGTCGGATATCCCCCAACCAACCCCCGGTAAGGACAGACACCCCTCCCCCCTCCCCACAACACATCCTTCCAGTAAAGTATGATAACTCAAAAGGAAGATTCTTCTTCTTACGTGACGTTTCTCTCTCTCTCTCCGTCCAGTCCTCTTAAAAGTTTATTAATTATTTGCCGGGAGAAATTGGGTTCCCTAAACGCTTTCGTGGAGCCAGGTAGGAAATTCTCGTCCTTCACGTGAATGTTGTATAAAGGCAAATTAAAAAACATTTTCCATTGTATTCCTCGGAGTGACTCGGTTTATTTTCCTTCGTTCGCGAGATAATTCAACATCCTTCATCTCTGAGTGACTCGTATCTCCCGTTAAAGAATATCATCCCCAAGGCGAATTTCCCTTATCGCCTGTTAACCCGAAAACCCAAAAGAAAAAAAATGCAACAAAGGATACTACAACAACGACGGATGTTCAAGATAAAGAGCGATAAAAATAAAACGCAAAAACAGACGAAGAACAATGACTTCGGATAATCCACGCAAGAGAACAGCGAGTTGAAAAGCATCTAATCTCCTTTCCTCGTCCGTATTCACGATTAAGTGGCACTTGGTCCCTATTCGTCAGTGCCTCGTCTGCTTTATCTAGGGAAAGAATCTTTACCCCACTCTCACTACCTAGGGAGAATCTTAGGGAGATGTGGCAACGGGGTTAATGTGCTCTGATACTGTAAACCAGATGGAGGTAATTAAAGACTCCTGCCCCATTAACAGAACTCGTTTCTCTTGTCCGCGGCTTTACAGTCACGATTGTTTGCGCCGGAGGTATTTTGAGGAGTTTGTTTCCCAGAGAATTAAAAAAGAAAAAACTTTAGGAAAGGCTTCCCCCCCTTGGTTCCCCCCCCCAATGGGAACAGAGGTTGCCGTGAAATCGGAAATGTTTTGCTGTCTTGTCATTTTGTGGTCAACATACTTTAGTCAAATCAATCGATTAATTTCAGTAAAATAAGATGTCGTCTTAAAATCAGCAATGATTTGCAAACTTCACTGTCATTTAGTGTACGATGACATAATATTCGTCAAAATAATCCATAATTCTAGTTAAATAAACAGGAAATATTCCATAAATTAGGTCGACTTGTTAGAGAATCTCAAATTGTTACAAGTAACATTTTTGACAGAAAATAGATTTTTTGAAAATGTAAAAATATCACCCTTTGAACTTCTTTTAAACGGAACTGTATCAAGAAAAGGCTCTTTTTAAGCATTATTTGTAAAATAAATACCATAACTTAAGAATAAATTAATATACCCGAATCCATAAGCAAACAAGTCAATTAAACCTTTGCAGAATCATAGGCCTATTTGCTAAATATTTCCCATAACTAAAAAAGAAAGATATCACCAGCGTTACGTAATGCAATTTCATTGACCGGGTACGTTTAATTTGTTGACATAATGAAGCCTTTTCATCATATTATTTATAATGTAACTGTGTCCATCGATAAACAATGTTGTTTGACGCCGGGTTTGTACAATTGAAAACATTTTTCCAATATAGGAAAACTGGGCGCCTGAAATAGGGCAATATTTAAGCTTTGAATTATGGTACTAGCAAACCTTCCCTCAATAAATATTATGGAGAACCTATATAAATATAAATGCTCTTTCCTGGCGAAAGTTGTAGGAGAGAGAGAGAGAGAGAGAGAGAGAGAGAGAGAGAGAGAGAGAGAGAGAGAGAGAGAGCCTTTAAATCACGAATAACAGCAATCTGTTATTACGATACTTATTAGCAACCTGAACACAAAGACGCGGTAATCTACACTACAGAGAGCGCGACTTTACTTTATATGTTCCTATTCAAAGTGCACTTAACCATCAAAAGAGAGACGGGGCCAAGTTAATGCACACACACACCAGGCTTTAACGGTTAATACTGCAAATGAACAGTTTCCATTTCATCGCTACGAAAATTCATAAAACAAAAAAATAATTAGCAGATTGAAATTCACCATGTTTAGTGTGATGAGGGAACTTGCATAGGCAACAGGAATGTCAAACAGAATCTGCTATGTTGTGCTATTAATATTCATCAACATAAAAAAAATAAATAAAAAGGATTGAAATGCGCGCGCATTACCATATCCCTGGTCGGAATATATTATTGTGTACCGCATATACATAATGACTCGTATGGATAAAATTATCTAGTGAGGTTTGACAAAGCTAGATACATCCGTCCACTTAAAACATTACTAGCGCCGCGCACATACACAGAAACAAACAAACAACAAACAAACACATACACTCACACAAACACACACATAAGAGTTACTTCCGAGATTAAATTTGATAATGTTCGACTTTCGGCGATTAGTATAGACTCCTAATTCCGTTGTCCCCCCTGGGCGTATAAAGACCCTCTTGATGTCACTAGTGGAAATGACTAGATGACTTTCGAGCAATTAGTGGAGTAAACGAATTTTAGATCCTCTCTCTACCCAGGTCAGCGGAGTAGTGACTAAAAAAATATGGGTAGAAAGGGTCGAGTGAAACGGTGTCGTGGCCTAGAAAAAAATCATAGAATGTCAGAAAAGAACACTCTTTTTCATCAACAAAATAACTTGCATTTTGAGTCACACGTACGAGTCTTGCGTCTTTGAACATATACAAGAAGTACTTCCATTTTATATAGATGCTTCACATGAAAGTATAAAACGACCTACAAAATTGCCTTCTGAAAAGTCAGGTCCTTTAAGGGGGGACAAAATTGGTCGACTGATCTGCCCTCGCGCTGGAAGATCGACCTGAATTTTAAACGGCAAGGAATTCGCACCACTCTAGAAATTCAGAGAAGGTGGAGGAATGCCGAAGCTTAATAGTGTGGGGGAAGAAGGAATGCTCGGCCAGGTTGACAATCATGCACACACACATGGACGAAAGTGCACACGAACAAACGCGCACACACACGCTTATATGAAACTACGTGTTGGACCCAGTAGCCGTCCCTGTTGGTAGCATGACTTTCTTTTTGGTGTAGCTCCACCTTTCTCCCTTTCCTTCTTTTAGTTTCTTGTTTTCTTCAGGCCTGGGCTAGAAACGGTCCTTAGGTCGCCCGTCTTATCGATCTATGACTTATTTTATAAGAATATTTGGGAAGCTTCATCATCTAAGTCCCTCTGGGTAAGGTGGAATCTGAGGCTGTTTTGATTCTCTCCTTTCTATAGATACTATTTGAGTCCCTGTTCCGTTAAGCTCCAAGGGCAGTAACTTCTCCCTCCGGCTCTTGTCTTTGCGAGGGGTACCTACAGCAACATCAACAACATCAACAACAACAACAACAGCAACATTGAGCAATTAGAGGTAATGACCTGCACTGCAACTTGCCTATTTTACGACAACGGCTGAATCTCCCAGTTCTTGCTTTCAATTGATCTTCCGTCTCTTTGTTAGACTTCCTCCAGTTCAACGTTGATCTCTTTATTGGAATGTTGTTACTGTATCATTGTTATTAGCTTCAGTAGTACCTGTTCTTTAGTTCCTCGTTCGACGAGTGGTTTACTTGCTTGCTTACCGATTCGGTAGTCGCGAGTTCGATTCCCCCGCTCTGCTAACGCAGAATCAGAGGAGTTTGTTTCCGGTGATTTGTAATGTGGTTCGGATCTCACAATAAGCTGTAGGTCCCATTGCAAGGTAACCAGTAGGTTCCTATCCACGTAAAAGTATCCAATCCTTCGGGCCAGCCTTAGGAGACCTGTTAATCAGCTCAGTGGTCTGGTAAAACTAAGATATTCTTAACTTTCAGTACCTGTTCTATAATGATTTTCGTCTGTTCACCACTTTTTAGTTTCCTGTAAAAGGAAACTATTGAGATGACTTTTTGTCTGTCCGTCAGCCCTCATGTTTCTTGAAAACTACTGAGGCTAGAGGGCTGCAAATTGGTATGATGATCGTCCACCCTCCAATCATCAAACATACCAAATTGCAGCCCTCTATCCTCAGAAGTTTTGATTTGATTTAAGGTTAAAGTTAGCCATGATCGTGCATCTAGCATCGCTACAGGTGTCAACAACACAGGCCACCACCGGTCCTTGGTTGAAAGTTTCATGGACCGCGAACTTTTTCCTAAGTTTAGTTTTATTGCTAGTTTGATTCTTGTTTAATACTTTCATTGTTATGATTCCTATAAATATTGGCAACTTCCTTTTTTATCATTAACCTTTATCTGCATCAAAGCAAACGCCTTGTTTTATTTCTTATAATTTTTACCAGAGACTTTTTCAAAATGGCTTTTGGGAGACAGTAATGCTCTAACAAACCAGACAGCACTTCAGTGGCGTAATCGGTAAGGTCTAGGTCTGCCACCTCGGTGGCCGGGAGTTCGATTCTCGGGCATTCCACAAAGGGGTTAGATATGTGTATTTCTGGTGGTAGAAGTTCACTCTCGACGTGGTTCGGATGTCACGTAAAGCCGTTGGTCCCGTTGCTGAATAACCATTGGTTCCATGCAACGTAAAAACACCAGGCAAACAAATAACTAGACTTATCCTATACTCTGTATCTGTTTTCTATCTTATTCATTGTTTTACTGCAACAACCCCTCCATTGCAACCCAGGCTTTGCAATCAGTTTTGCTGCTCCACGTTGAAGCAATTAACTACTGGAATGGGTACTTTACCAATGGATACCCGCCAGTAATTGTTCACTGCGTTATTGGTCTCTAAATCAGCGCAGTATGGCACCATCGGGTTTGGCCATTGCGTGGATGGGTGACGATCATTAAGCGCAAGAAGCTGTTTTAGATAAGCTCCCGTGGCCAACTGCTGGGAGAGCGCGGTGGGGATTCGGGGGGTGTGGGCTAGGCATGGGGCTTGCAACCTCACCCCAAAAGATAACAGATTAGTATACCCCATTCTTACCTACTCCAGCTCCGGATAAGAGGAGGGGTCTGAACCCCTGATATTTGTTTTGAACATAATAATTGTTAATTCTGTCAACAGATCTTAGGAGTCAGATGTGAGCATCAAAAAATCATGAAGAGATTTTTTTTCAAATCAACGGAGTATATATTTTCATGGATTTTCTTTTACGTTTATTACTTTGTTTCTATTGAATTTCTACCTTGCCTTTTTTTTACTTAATAATATTTTTCATGGGTACATGATAAATCCCTAAAATGTTTTCGCTCTTAATACTATTCATGTGTCCATTATAAATCCTTACAATTTTTTCGCCAATTTTTATAACGTCCCGCACTATAAGAACAGTGCCAGTTGATGGGGCGTATTTATTTATTTTTATTTTTGTTTGTTACATTCTGTGTCACCGTCATCCATTAGCATTAAATTGACTATTTTTATTCATCTGTTTTTATTTTGCACTTTGCAATCTGTATCACCATTATCAGTTTATTTTCCCTTTACCACGGAATTTTTTTTTTTTATGAATTTCACTTTGGTATATGTATGTCAATTTCCTCTTAATTTTTTTTTCACTTTTCATCATCTCTCACCTTCGAGTTGCAGGTTATTTCTTCAAGTTGCAACGGTTTTAGTTTCCTGTTAAAGAAAGCGATTGAGTTCGCTTTGTCTGTCCGTCCGCACTTTTTCTGTCCGCCCTCAGATCTTCAAACCTCCTTAGGCTAGAGGGCTGCAAATTGATATGTTGATCCTCCAGCCTCCAATCATCAAAAGTACCAAATTGCAGCCCTCTAGCCTCTATGGGTTTTATTTTATTTAAGGTTAAATTTAGGCAGAATCGTGTCCTTGGCAACGCAAAAACACAGGCCACCACTACCGGCTGAGAGTTTCATGGGTCGCGGCTCATACACCATTAAACCGAGACCACCGAAAGATAGATCTATCTTCGGTGGCCTTGATTATACGCTGTACAGAAAACTCGATTGCCCCGAGAGAACTTCGTCGCATTTTTTTTTTTACCTGTTTTATGTTACAACAGAATTCCAGAGCGCCTTTTGTCGTCACACCGATTCCCGATTCCCGTCGGAATTCTTATGTGGCATCGGGATATAGCATAATTTATGGTAAGCGTCCTCTGCGGCCGCTTCGAAATGTGATATTGGCATCGATGGCTGCTCTCATTTGAAATTTAATAGCGCGGGAAACCTGATGCCCCTCCGCCATGCTTGCGGTAATATCAGTGGGAGATTTAATTTGCGTTTGGAAGTTCCGGTGTTTTTTTTTTTTTTTTTTTTTTTTGTAATCATGGTTGTGAAGTATTGTGGTGTGAATTTTATGCACGCGCACGTTGAGAGATTGATTTTCAGGTGTTGTTTTTGCAATGCAATACTTTGGTTTTATGTTAGAGAATTTTATTTTTTTGCAATGCAATATCTTGGTTTTATGTTAAAGAAACATTCATTTTTTTGCAATATAATACTTTGGTTTAATGTCAAAGAGCATTTTTCCTTTGCAATGCAATACTTTGGTTTTATGTTAAAGAGAAATTTATTTTTTACATTAAATAATTTGGTTTTGTGTTAAATAAATTTTTTTACAATGCAGTAGTTGGTTTTATGTTAAAGGGAATTTTTTTTTGCAATGCAATACTTTTTTATGTTAAAGAGAATTTATTTTTGTCATGTAATACTTTGGTATTATGGTAAAGAGAATTTTTTTCAATGCAAAAATTTGGTTTTATGTTAAAGAGTACTTTTTTTTTACAATGCAAAAATCTGATTTTATGGTTAAGATAAGTTTTTTTTTTTTACTAAGCAATACCGCGGTTTTACGTTAAAGATAATTTTTTTTCATTGAAATACTTTGGTTTTATTTTAAACAGAAATTAATTTTTTTCACAATGCAATAATTTGGTTTTATGTTAATGAAAAGTTTATTTTTTAAAGATATGATATCGTTTTCGTTTTCTCCCTTTCAGTTTTAAGTTGCTCACTTTAACTTTCATAATATTAAACTATTGAATTCATCGCACCATTTAGCGAAAGATATTTAAATATTATTATTATTATTATTATTATTATTATTATTATTATTATTATTATTATTATTATTATTATTATTATTATTATTATTGTCTTTTTCAATTTTACATTTTCAATGAATACGTTATCATTCCAAATGATATAAGAAACCCCTCCCCCCCCTCTCTCTCTCTCTCTCTCTCTCTCTCTCTCTCTCTCTCTCTCTCTCTCTCTCTCTCTCTCCTAGAGAGTGTCAAAGGATTGAATATAATAAAAAAAACATAATAGGTGTTCTTTTTACAATACAAAAGGCGTGATCAACTTTATAAATAGACTGTAAGTGGGTCTTAATTAGCCAATTAGCTCTACATCAAAGCCTTTAAAGGTACCTTAAAAATGAAGGTTTTAATGTGACAAGGACTGCAAATTACCTGAAAAACAAAGGCATAAACGACCTAAAATCAAAGGCATAAATGACCTAAAAACAAAGGCATAAATGCCCTTAAAACAAAGTCATAAATGCCCTTAAAACAAAGACTTAAATGACTTAAAACCAAAGGTCATAATGCCCTGAAAACAGAAGTCATAAATGACTTAAAACAAAGGTCATGAAGGACCTGAAAACCAAGGTTATAAATGACCATAGAAAAAAAACTCGAAATGACTACCTGTATTTAAAATAAAAACATATAATTTCCTGACGAAACAGCAGGGTCTAGTACTGTTTTCTCCATCTGCTTCAATTTCTCCCTTCTGTCTAATTCCTGCCTTTATTCCGGCAATTGGGTTTATTCTATCCTACCCATAAATACAAATAACGTTCATTAGGAGCTGGGAAACTAGTCTTGGATAATGATGACGATGATACACTATGATTTATGTTCTTAACAAAGAACACCGAGACATATCTTGAGCTTTTAAGAGTAAAAAGGGCGTTAAAAGGGAAAAGGGGCGAAGTATAATAAATAAATAAAGAGTCGTATGATAGAAATATAAGAAAAATAGTGACACCCAGTCGAAACTGAAATAAAAGCTGCGTTCCAGACAAGCCCTTCATCCCTCGCCTAATATACAAATAACCAGAGAAGAGGGGACATAACAGCGACCAGAAAGGACGATGTGAAAGATGGGAAAAGAAAGAAACCGAAGGAAATAAACCAACTGAAATAAAAAGCAGGTATCCCAAAGGGCGCGGCGGCGACGGTGGCAGCATCCAGCTCCTTCTGCTTCGTTCCAGTACCCATTCCAGGCTGCTGGCACTCCCCTCTTTGCCCTCTTCCCCTAAACGCGTTACCATTGGCAGTGCCGTGTCGCATAAAACCGAGCTGCCCTTAGGAGTAGGAGGAGGAGGAGGAGGAGTAGGACGAGGCTATAAAGTATATATATAGAAATACCGAAGGAAGGATCTAGGTTCTAGGGGAAGAGAGAGACGTGTCATTAATAAAGACGGAAGAGGAACTGGAAAGGTGGAAGTGATATTGGTGCTGGTGGTTTGGAAAGGTGACCAGAGAAGTCTCCTTCGAGTAGACGTCCAATATTCCTTCACGGGTCTTCAGGAGGGAGACCCGCCCTCCCAAGGACCTGCGCTTTTTGGGGGACGATGAAGCTCGCCCGTCTACTCGATCCCCTGCCCTGGAATATTCCTGTTACATTACCCGTTACATATTGGAATATCGCTACAATATTAGATACGTTAATTGAAAAAGAATCCCACAAAATCACTGTGTAACGTGTTTACTTTTAAGTATATTTACATTTAATTTTACTCCCAGGAGTAAAATTAAATGTAAATACTTAGAAGTAAACACGTTACACAGTGATTTTGTGGGTTTCTTTTTCAATCTTCAGAAGAAAACTGAAAGAAGTTTTTGTTTTAGATACGTTAATGTTACGTAACGGAACAGTTTGTTACTTAATAATGTTATACAGTGGAGCAATTGTTACATGAAGTTATATAATGAAGCAATTTGTTATTTCATAATGTTACACAATGGAACAGTTTGTTTCTTAATAATGTTACATAATGGAGTAATTTGTTCCATCATAATGTTATATAATGGAGCAATGTGTTCCATCATAATGTTATATAATGGAGGAATTTCTTACATCATAATGTTACATTATAGAGCAGTTTGTTACATAATGAAGTAGATTAGATCACATGGTACACGCTCCCCCTCATATGGGATTCCAGATCCAGAGCTGGAAAGGAGAAATTGTTTGTCATTCTTTTGCTTCTGTTTTCCAGAGGGATTTGAGGGGAAATCGTGTCCAAAAAATATTAGGAAAAATAGAGAAGTTGAGGTCCCTTGTATTTCCATACTGGAATATATTGTGAATAAGTATATACTTGTAGTTATATTACTTATAAGCTAACAACGCTGCAATGAATTCTCTCTCTCTCTCTCTCTCTCTCTCTCTCTCTCTCTCTCTCTCTCTCTCTCTCTCTCTCTCTCTCTCTAAATGTGGTCTTTACAAATGCTAATTCTTTGGTTGCTGTCTGTCATTTTGCTCTTTTCTTCACCTTTTCATAATTTTGATTCCATTTAAACACACCTGCTCTTTCGGGTACCTTCCTTTCACTTTCACTAATGAGTAAACCATTAGTGAAAAAATGAGCAAAGATAATCTGTTAACTTTTATCATTTTTGTGTATTCTCGGGACTCCTGTTTTTTTTTTTTTTTTTTTTTTTTTTTTGCTGTTATTCCCAAAGTTTATCTAATATTAAAATGTTAACTTGTTTGCTTAGGTTTTCAGCTCATGAAAAATATGCAAAATTAAAATAGGTCAAATATTTGCACAGCACAATTTTGAAATGTATTATGATGACCTTATTCCACGCGTGAATCATTGTTACAGGGTTTGGGGTCTTTTTCTCTTTTCCTTGAACGATGGATTTAGTTTTTCTGGCGTTACAACTACCAAGGTCACGACAGATTTTTTTTTTTTAGTTCGTTCCATCAAAGGTTCGTCTTTCCAGTCTTTTCTTAATTCTCTTAAATATTCTTCTCAGCCTCTTTTCTACTGGTATTATTTTGATCATTGTTCCAAACTTAAGGAGAGAGTCTCCTCCCTCTCAGGCAACGTCGTAGCATCCGTCAGCTAACCTCATCCCATATTTACTCGACCATTTTAGGAAACTGTCAACGTTATTTATTAAAGTATATATCAGCCATGTTCCAGGATTTTGGAGGTCGACCGTCGGCCCTGATTTGGAGCACCACTCACGTTCCAGGAAAAGTTAGAGGATGTAATGTTTAAATCCATTTCATAACTGGATAACGAGAGGATGATGATATTTCCTTTCCAGTCCAGCAAAGCTGCCGGACGAAGTTGAATTTGATATCAGATTTTGTAGCTGTAATGAACAATATTCTTTATGGTGTTTTTTCAGATATAATTACTTACTTTTGATTCCAAGCGTAGTTTAGTGAAATGCTAGAATTCAAAATTAACAAAACTCAGGTTGAAAATAAATTGTTTAATCTAAATAAGCATTTAAATGTTGTTTTCTCACATTGAAGAACCCCGCGAACTGTATATATAATTAAATATATATGTGGGAAAAGGTAGACGTATTTTGCATGCGTAAAATATCAGTAAGCTTCTCCTTTAATACTATTTTGATATGTGAAGAGCATGAAAAAGATTTATATTCTGTATATTTAAAACATGCTCGCTCGGATGAATCTTTGGAACTATAAATGTGTATAAAATGTGAAAAGGCTTTGACTCCAATACTGTATAAATAGATATATACCATTAACGAAATATATATTTAATATTTATAGTATTTTATTTGTATTTCGTCTTCAGTTATACTCAGCTGTATCTTCACTTGTTCCCTACAGGTACTATTGACTACTCCAATACTGTATAAATAGATATACAGCACTAATGAAATATATATATTTAATAATATTTATAGTATTTTATTTGTATTTCGTCTTCAGTTATACTCAACTTTATCTTCACTCGTTCCCTGCAGGTACGATTGACTCCCGTCTACAGTGTAGACTCTAGACAGCAGTAGAGGACCTGATAAGAGACGCCATTTCTTGAAAGTAAGAATTTGGAGAGAAAAAAAAAGTTCACTCTTGTTTAAACTTTTAATTAAACGGTACGACTTAGACGACCGACAACCGGCGCGGTCGTTGCAGTGGTCGTTTCTACAGCAACGAGGAAATCAAAGGGACAATGGAAGTCGACGAGTGGAAAATTATTCCGGTTCCCACTGCTACATTGCCGCTTGATTTTCCCAGTCTTCATTTTCCCCACTTTTTAAATCCCCCGTCGCGTTCTGC
Organism: Macrobrachium nipponense; assembly: GCF_015104395.2. Taxonomy (NCBI): domain Eukaryota; kingdom Metazoa; phylum Arthropoda; class Malacostraca; order Decapoda; family Palaemonidae; genus Macrobrachium; species Macrobrachium nipponense. The sequence continues at coordinate 11,456,315 of NC_061092.1, read as the reverse complement.
TTGAAATCATTCCGCTCATTTTAGAAAGGGAAATAGAAAACACTACCGAAATACAAAAACCAAAAGAGAAGAACAGGTCCTCTTGAAATAACACTATACGTCTGCGGGATTATGCTTCCAGTCCAGGGGGAACGGAGTGCGTATACATATATACTCAACCGTCGCGTTCATGAACTGAATTTGATGGACGTTTTCCCGTCTCGTCCCCGCTGACAGTGAACCGGGTTTTACGTCGGGTGGACGGCCGTTGTTTTCGTAGCTGGGAAGATTTAACTGTCACTCACAAATCAGGCGGCCGGATTTTTTTTTTTTTTTTTTTTAAAGAGAGAATTTGTTTTCATTCCGTCCGCTGCTTTTGTTTCGGGATGTCGTTGCTCTGCTTTTATTTGAATGGAATTCCTGCCTCATGAGATTGTTGTGTGTAATTCATCTTTTTCGTCTTTTTTTCTAATTTACCGAGGGAGTTGTAGTTTAACAATTTATAATTCTCTAATTTAACCTTTTGCTCCGTAATGGACAGTGCGTATAATAGGAAATTAGAGTAGTTTTCTGTTATGCTTATACATTTTTTATTGTGGAGGTTATGTTTCTGACTAGATTCTATTCAATTATATATTTATTTATTTATTTTATTTTTTGCTTGCTTGTTTTTCGACAGGATTGCGCAATAAGTTAATTGTGGATTTTACACATTTTTTTTTACCAAAAGGGGCTTTATAACTGTTAATGATTGATTAAATTTTGTATAAGATAGGATTGCAGTTTTTTTTTTTTTTTTTTTTTTGCAGGTGATCGTGACTACGCCTTGTTTTAAATGCTCCAAACTATAGGAATTGAAACCCTTCACAAATTAGATTTTGGTAAATAATTTTTGTAATTACTTCATGTCTGCAGAAAAAGTTAAGTATATCTTAGTTTTACCAGACCACTGAGCTGATTCACAGCTCTCCTAGGGCTGGCCCGAAGGCTTAGATATTTCTGCCTGGCTAGGAACCAATTGGTCACCTAGCAACGGGACCTACAGCTTATTGTGGGATCCAAACCACACTATATCGAGAAATGACTTTCTATCACTAGAAATAAATTCCTCTGATCCCGCGTTGGCCGAACCGGGAATCGAACTTCGGACCACCGAATTGGCAGCCGAGCGCGAAAACCACTCGTCCAGCGAGGAACTCATGTCTGCAGAAGTGACTAGAGTTTGACTATTATAGATATGTAACATCTATGGATAAATAATGATTCTTGGTGGTGGTGGGGGGTTAGTTTTTCCATCCTTGGCGGAGGTTTGCAGACTCCAGATTTTGGTAAACAATTTTTTTTTAAATTATTTCATAGCTGACAGGAAGTGATTGGAATTTGACTATTATAGAAATGTAATATCTATGTATAAGTGATCTTTCTTGGGGGAGGGGGGATAGTTGTTCCATCCTTGGCGGAGGTTTGCGGACTCCAAACGCTCTTCTTGGTATATTTATTTAAATCGAACAGATATTTTGAATGAGATAAAGTAACTAAAGAGTTTTGTAATATTAACAGCAATAAAATAGTCCCATCTGGCGAACCTCATCTATTTGTCAAATACACTTTATAATTGTTTTAATATCTTTTACTCATGTGTCATAACGTTTTTAAGTATGACTTGAATATATTTTTCTTGTTTTTCATTTCTTAAATGTCTATACGTTGTACCGTAGGATCAAAAATCCTTTTTTCGGTTTTTTTTTTTTTTTTTTTTTTTTTTTGTCCAATTTCTTTCGATTAATTTAGACTGCAGACGCGATTGGTGATGTTATATCTGTCAATTTCCTTTCGCTGATCGAATTTCACCGGAGTATCAACGTCCGCCCCCTCCCCCTCCCCCCCCCCCCCCCCCGCCCGCTTCTATATCTCTCTCTCTCTCTCTCTGCAGAGAAGGAAGAGATTCTGTCTCTGCCTCTCTCTTCTGCAGAGAAGGAGTAAGAGAAGCTCTCTCTCTCTCTCTCTCTCTCTCGTCTCACTCCTCTTCTCTCTCTCTCTCTCGAGAAGAAGGAGGAGATCTACGGATGGAAAAAACTCGCATATTCGTCTTTCGTTGTTGTACTTTGTTGTTTTCGATTTCACTTTTTGTTACTAAGGATTTGCAGAAACCCCTTGTTTTATTTTCTTTGCATTTGACTGTACTTAGCTTTATTTGTTTGCTATTTTCTTTGCATTTTATTGTACTTAGCTTTATTTGTTTGTTATTTTCTTTGCATTTTACTGTACTTAGCTTTATTTGTCTGCTAATTTCTTTGCATTTTATTGTACTTAGCTTTATTTGTTTGTTATTTTCTTTGCATTTTACTGTACTTAGCTTTATTTGTTTGCTATTTTCTTTGCATTTTACTGTCTATAGTCTTTATTTGTCGTTATTTTCTTTGCATTTTACTGTACTTAGCTTTAATTTGTTTGCTATTTTCTTTGCATTTTATTGTACTTACTTTTTTGTTATTTTCTTTGCATTTTTTATGTACTTAGCTGTATTTTTTTTCTTTGCATTTTACTGTACTGTTCTTGTCTTTTCTCTGTTTTTTTTTTTTTTTTTTTTTTTTTTTTTTAAATATTAGGAGGCTATATTTAGGTACTATTCTAGGGACGTTCGCCTGTTTATCCCTTTCCAGATGCATATTATCACGCTGATAATAATAATAATAATAATAATAATAATAATAATAATAATAATAATAATAATAATAATAGCTTAAATTACAGTAAATGAGACATATTTCCGAAACGCATGGACCACTAGTAAATTTCATAAATTATCCTTTGACCGAGGTTGAACCCTGCTCTCCTCGTATCCCATATTCCTTGGCCTGAGGTCGAGGAATCCTACAACATCTCTGTTGGAACAGACTAACAAAAGGTGTCTCTCTTCCTTCGGCTTTTATTTGAAGGAAAAAAAAGTTTCAACACTTCTCTCCAGTTTTGGACCATCAGCCCTTCACGAAGGCCACGGGCCGTGATTCAAGTCCACTTACCTCAGAATAGAGAGAGAGAGAGAGAGACAGACAGAGACAGACAGACAGAGAAAGGGAGAGAGAGAGACAGACAGACACAGAGAGAGAGAGAGTCGGGCTCCGAGCAAACACCATCTGATCTCAAATATCAGCGGCGACAGCCCCGTGTGTGATCTTCCGTCTCGTTGCCTGCCATGACAGATTTCATTACAGAAACAAAAATATGAAACGAAAATACCCCCGCTATTATCTTCGTCTGTCGCTCGCCCGGTTTCTTTTATAGTCGCCATTGTGCATATAGAGCGCCGACAGAAATAATGTCGGAACAATGGAGCATACTTTTTTTTTTTTTTTCTATTTGAGGCCTAATCGCTTTTGGAGTGTCCGATCACCCCCTGACATATGTCGCCTTGGGTTGCCAGCTTTTGAAAGTTTACTTTTTTTTTTCCCCTTTCGTGTTGTTGTTATTCCTTTTTGCCCTTCTGGGAAAAGAACATTTCAAATAGGAAGCTTGCGTCTGTGATAATTAATCAAAAGGAGGGAGGTTCCGCTGGCTTTTGGCAATGAGATGAAAAAGTCGTATCTTTTATTCCTTTAAGGTTTGCAATTAAATCTGTTGGGTCTTTGTACCTTTTGAGTCGCTTTTTTATTTTATTTATTATTTTAGTGAACCAGACGTAACCTGATATCAGAAACCGGCTTGCAGTTCGTCGAGAATGACATATAAGACCACAGTGGTATAGATTTCATTAATGAAGCCCTTTCTATCTATCTATATATCTATGTATATATATATATATATATATATATATATATATATATATATATATATATACATATTTATATGTGTGTGTATGTTTGTCTTTGTGTGTATGTATGTATGTATGTCTTAATTGTACGACTTTGTTTTAGTAAATTAATTTCCACTATGTTAGGTTGTATTTTTTATCTACTTATTGATTTTTTTGTACTTTACTATAATTCCACGTGGAAATCCTTGTAATCTACCGAGCTATGAACTTTTCTAGAAATCTTAGGAATCTTCCATAAAAGCAGAACAGCCATAGCTAAAGCAAAGTAAACACTTGCAACTGTAAAAGAAGTAAATTGTTAAATAAATAAATGAAAAATACAAAACGATAAATAAAAAGGAAGATGTGTTAATCACGAACTATGATTATGAATCAGCGCTGGTAGTAGTCTTCCCTCTAAGGAAAATGTAGATTAGTATCAGTCACGTCTCCTCTAAGGGAAATTAGAATTATTATCAGAATATCAGTCGTTCCTCTGGGCGGGGAAAAATAGATCAGTATCAGTTCGTTCCCTCTAAACCAGGGAAAAGAACAATAGATTCAGTATACCCTCTCGGCTTAAAATTTCGCACAGAAAACGAGCAGCTGAAGAGGTGTCTAAGAGAAAAATGCATTTCGTAGACAAAAGCTTAAAATAATATCGGAAAGCAGTTAACCCTTATGCTTGGGATCTCCCCCCCCCCCCCCGCCCCACCCCCACAACCCCAACAATCGGCGATCACGGAGCTTTAGACTGGAAACAGAGATTCCCAAAACACCTTTGACAACGATGTGGGTAAGCAAGACCCCAGCATCAACGCCATTTGCATATGCAAGAGGTTGGGGTGATAATTCTGCCGTTTCTTACGCGGCAATGAAATAGTTGCGGCCATTAACCCACTAATGCCCCGGGCGAGATAAGCCTCTTGTGATACAGTTTCCATCACTTCGGCGGTTTATCTGAAGGGGAAGAAGATGCGAAGATTCTGAGCCGTGTTGGGTGGGCGTCTCTGAAAGAGGTGCTCTACGCGTGATGGCTGGAATGCTTCATCTAGATTTATGGATGGAAGTCAGTCAGGCTTAGTCTGTATATGAATATATATATATTATATATATATATATATATATATATATATATATATATATATATGTATGTATATATATATATATATATATATATATATATATATATATCTAATAAAAGGAACCATAAAAACACCAAAATGTAGAGAGAAAAGTAGTGCCCAGCATCAAATTTAAAGTTGAATGGGAAACAGACAACAAAATTCCTTTTCTTGATGTTTTAATAATCAGAGACACGACAAAATACCAATTTACCATATACAGAAAACCACGTTCTCACTTTCATATATTCACTACTTTAGCTATCACGACATTACTATCAAGATAGGTGTAGCTAGCAACCTATTCTTAAGAGCCTTACTAATTTGTTCCCCAGATTTACCTGGAAAAAGAATTTGAACTAATTCGCAAGCAACTTTCATCTTTAAAGTATCCTGACCATATATTTGAGAAAAGCAATTCAAAAAGCAAAACGTAATTTTCTACCGACCCCCTAAAGACAAGACCAGAGACACACCCAACAATAAAATAAAAATTCCCCACCTGGAGACGATTAAGAGAGTAACTCACACCCTTGGGAAATCCAACCCTTTTGCATTTACCTACCCAAATACCTTAGCCAAATCCCTGATTAACGTCCAACAAAAGACATCTCCCAAAGACTCCGGGGTATATGAGCATCCCATGCCAGGACTGTGACCAATCTTACATCGGATTTAACAGGTAAATCACTTCCCCAGAGATTAATAACAACACAAACGGTCAGTTAGGTATGGACAACAGAACTCAGCTATTTTCAACCATATAAATGAACATATCCATAGAATAAACTGGAATATGTCACGTGTAATTTATAGCAGCAACTGCCGGTACAAGAGTCAAATGATGGAATCGGCCTTCCTTAATAAAAGAGAAGCCAGGTAATTGTACATCTCAAAAGGGGCGTGGATCTCAGATGTCGTCGACGCAGTGTTCATTCACAACCAACGCTTAAGAAGATTAAAGGAAGAGTATCAGCGGGGGTGAACCTAAATTGGCTTACTTGTGGACGGATCTCTTGGTATAAATAACCACCTTTTCTGTAAACTTTTCTCATTCATATACCTGAGGAGAGAGACAGCAGTCTCTGAAATATAGTACTTTTCTCTCTACATTTTGGGTGTTTCTATGGGCTCCTTTTATTAGATGGAATTCTGTTGTTACAGAACATTTTTTACCAGTCATATATATATGTATATATATATATATATATATATATATATATATATATATATATATATATGTGTGTGTGTGTGTGTGTGTGTGTGTATATATATATATATATATATATATATATATATATATATATATATATATAGATATATATATATATATATATATATATATATATATATATATATATATATATATGTTTGATTTTAAATCACCAAGAAATAAAATGAAAACGTGACGATTCGTGGCTGTCACTATGTTCATATATTGATATATTTATCCGGAGTTTGCTAAGTCTTAATTGTAATTTAGTACTTTCTGTGAGTTTAACCCATTATAGTACTTTAAACCGCAGCTAAAAAGTCCACCAAGTGAGTGCTCGTGAGTAATTGTCGAATGTAACCATTTAAATCTCTGGCTATAAGACCCATCAAATGAGTGCTCGTGAGTAATTGTCGAATGTAACCATTTAAATCTCTGGCTATAAGACCCATCAAATGAGTGCTCGTGAGTAATTGTCGAATGTAACAATTTAAACCTGTGGCCATAAGGCCCACCAAATGAGTGCACGTGAGTAATTGTCGAATATTACAATTTAAATCTGTGGCTATAAGGCCCACCAAATGAGTGCACATGAGTAATTGCCGAATGTAACAATTTAAACCTGTGGCTATAAGGCCCACCAAATGAGTGAACGTGAGTAATTGTCGAATGTAACAATTGAAAACTGTGGCTATAAGGCCCACCAAATGAGAGCACGCGCGTAATTGTCGAATGTAACAATTGAAACCTGTGGCTATAAGGCCCACCAAGTGAGTGCTCATGAGTAATTGTCAAATGTAACCATTTCAACCTGTGGCTATAAGGCCCACCAAATGAGTGCTCGTGAGTAATTGTCGAATGTAACAATTTAAACCTGTGGCTATAAGGCCCACCAAATGAGTGCTCGTGAGTAATTGTCGAATGTAACAATTTAAACCGGTGGGCTATAAGGCCCACCCCCAATGAGTGCACGTGAGTAAAATTTGTCGATGTAAACAAATTTAAATCTGTGGCTATAAGGCCCACCAAAATGGAGTGCACGTGAGTAATTGTCGAATGTAACAATTTAAGAATCTGTTGGCTAATAGGCCCACCAAATGAGTGCTCGTGAGTAATTGTCGAATGTAACAATTTAAATCTGTGGCTATAAAACTCACCAAATGAGTGCTCGTGAGTAATTGTCGAATGTAACAATTTAAACCTGTGGCTATAAGGCCCACCAAATGAGTGCACGTGAGTAATTGTCGAATGTAACAATTTAAACCTGTGGCTATAAGGCCCACCAAATGAGTGCTCGTGAGTAATTGTCGAATGTAGCAATTTAAACCTATGGCTATAAGGCCCACCAAATGAGTGCTCGTGAGTAATTGTCGAATGTAACAATTTAAATCTGTGGCTATAAGGCCCACCAAATGAGTGCTCGTGAATAATTGTCAAATGTAATACTTTAAATCTGTGGCTATAAAACTCACCAAATAAGTGCTCGTGAGTAATTGTCGAATATAACAATTTAAACCTGTGGCTATAAGGCCCACCAAGTGAATGCTCGTGAGTAATTGTCGAATATAACAATTTAAACCTGTGGCTATAAGGCTCACCAAATGAGTGCTCGTGAGTAATTGTCGAATATAACAATTTAAATCTGTGACTATAAGGCCCACCAAATGAGTGTGCGTGAGTAATTGTCGAATGTAACAATTGAAACCTGTGGCTATAATGCCCACTAAATGAGAGCTCTTGAGTAATTGTCGAATGTAATAATTTAAATCTGTGGCTATAAAACTCACCAAATAAGTTCTCGTGAGCAATTGTCGAATATAACAATTTAATATGAGATTCAGGGTCTCTGTAACACGTTTTTTGGACTTTGCTCCTTGTCAAAGGATCGGGTGTAGCTGAAAGTTGACATATGTATATTTTACAACCACACACAAATTTTGTCAGCATTATCAGTAACCTAAACCCTATAGTTTTAATTTTTATAGAGTAAAAATGGTTTAGCCGACGCCATGGCCAATGATTACTAGCCAAGAGTCGAAAAACATTCATTACGTAAGCAAGGTAAACAAACCTTTTGACGAAATTTGCCCCGCCAATCCACTAGACAGAAACTCCATATGCTCTGAAACCCAAAGACTTTATGAATGGCGGAACGATACATAGATGTGGGTGGGGAATCAGTGCTAGCGTATTAATACTACTGTAGCAGTAGTGCCGCAACAGTATAGCAGTAATATACATGAATTAAACGTTTAGGCCAACTGCTGAGATCCTCGAGGATCATTTAGCACTTCTTACAACTACTCGAGAAATTAGTTTTTATTGCCAGAAGTTAAATTTTCTAATCCAACAATGCCCATGGTAGCCTTCAGTGTTATCCTGAATTATAATGCGGCGAAAGTGGGTGGAGCCTCATGAAGTCATCAGTCTGACGATAATTATTGGTGAAGGTTTAAAGCCATAATACGGTACCGGCTATTTTTTTTTTCTGTAAATAGGTAGATAGCCAATAAATAAAAATTGTTTGACATTGGATATAGCAGTTATCAAATCAAGCTTGTCTACTATGTTTTTGAAAATTACCAACTATTCCCTACATCTTGTCAATCTGATTGTGACCTATGAAAGTAGAACTGTATTTCTTAAGAACCTATTTTGGGAGTTAGACTAATAATCGAAGTGTTTTTGTATTTATTAACATATTTTGTTGGTTTGATCATTATGATAATTATCAGTGGAGAGGTTCCAGAGTTCATAAAGGTGTACTGCTTTGCTTGTATTTAAATTTGTATGTGATTGTTGCCAGAGGTTTAGCCTTCGTTACGTATAGCC
>NC_061092.1:11424874-11442374 GCF_015104395.2 Macrobrachium nipponense | reverse complement strand
CCTTTATCTGGGACGGAAAAATAATTTTAAAATGATACCATTCCTGATTCCATTTCGCACAGGAACTGTCACAGTTGAATTGGGGACTGACTTATATTATATTAGGTCACACGTAGTAGTATATTATATTAGGTCACACAGAGTAGTAGTACAGTCGAACTTTCAGACTATCGTACTTTAATTTGGGACGGGAAGTAGAGCAGTTAAAATTGTGACTAAAACATTTCAGTTGAGGACAGGGAATTTTTTTTTATAATAATAATGCCATATACAGGTTGTCCATAAAGTACCAGTACCATTAGAAGTATTTATTTATTGTAATGGTAGTGGGACTTTATGGACACCCTGTGTGAGTGTGAGTATGAGTACCGTACTGAACCTTCTAATGACCTCGCGTGAATGTATTGTACTCACCACATTTTTAGTGTGTTATGTATTCTCTCTCTCTCTCTCTCTCTCTCTCTCTCTCTCTCTCTCGCGGGTCGCGCCGAGCGCAAATGTTGTATATTCTTTAACCTTTAAACTTTCCAAAAATATCCCCGCTTTCTGGGCACGAATCATCGAAGCTGAAAATGAGTCCGAGTCACAAAAAATAAAACATTTCAAAAGGGTGACCATTAGAACTAACTCTCTCTCTCTCTCTCTCTCTCTCTCTCTCTCTCTCTCTCTCTCTCTCTCTCTCTGTGTGTGCTTCTTTTTTTCCTTCTCTGTCACTGGCTGTTAATGGCAATTTTCTCCTCGTGATGAAGACACCAGGAGACCCAATACTGTTTATCGCCATTACCTTAATGGGACCTGACACCGTATTCTTGGGTAATTATTGCCCCGGAATACCATTTACCCAACTAATCCTCATTTGCTCAAGTTAAACAGGGTGGAAACTAGATTAGCTTTCAATCATCGTTTTCCAGGTGAGAGCTTGGTGACTCTCTCTCTCTCTCTCTCTCTCTCTCTCTCTCTCTCTCTCTCTCTCTCTCTCTCTGTCGAATAGGAAGAAAAAATCCAAAAATTAAAAACTCGAAAAAATGAGTGGACACCGGTAGGTGCCAGGGATGGTGGGGGTTGGGGTGAGGTGGGGGGGATGGGGAAGGAGGTGTGGTAAGGTGGTTGCCCTTACCTGACACTTGTCCTGCGCAGATGCCAACTGTGCCACCGGTGTACCTGACGTATCTTTGACCACCTCTCTCTCTCTCTCTCTCTCTCTCTCTCTCTCTTATTGGGATTATGCATTTTGTAATCTGTTTAATGAAGCTTTTTTTTTTTAAATGAAAAGCAGTGATAATTATAACTTAGAAATTTAAACACTAAATTTTGATAGGCCTGAGGATCGTTACCCTAACTTGAAAAGAAGTTGAAAGATGGTAAATAGTTAATCGTCTTCTTGTACTCCATACTATATGCGATTGTATAAGTAATAGCTAACCTGCCAACCTTAAAAGACTAAGACAAAATCAGAGTTTCAACTATGGTATGATACGTGATTGTAAAAGTATAACCATGCATCATACTACAATTTCAACTTTTTGTAACTTTTTTTATGCAACTTTTTGTAACTTTTTTTTGCAAAAGAGTTGTAGTGCGTGCGTGCAAGCAGAATGGAGGTTATGAAGAGCAACATAAAACAGTTGACGTCTTTATGTGGCAGAGATCAGTGACTTCGTATGTTCTGTGAAGCTCTGGACCTTATTGGATGAAACACCTCAACCACTTTATGTATATATATATATATATATATATATATTAATATATATATATATATATATATATATATATAGATAGATAGATATATAATGTATATATATATATTCTATATATACTTTATATATCTATCATATATATATATATATAATATATTCTTATATATATAGATATATATTATATATATATATAATATATATATATATATATATATAGATATAATATATACGTATACGTAATATATATATATATTATATATTTATTATATTATATATATACAGTTAGATATACATATATAATACATACCATAGCATAATATATTATATATAATATATATTATATATATTATTATTATATATATATATATGTATATATTAATAGTTATATATAATAAATAATATATATATAATGTATATGTATATATAGTATAAATACTATATGTTACATTATTATTACATACATATCTATACATACATACATATACATATATATTATATTTTAATATATTAATGGTAACATAGATAATACTACATATCATAATAATGATATAAATTATATATATGTAGGTAAATAGATATAATTGGAATTAAAAAAAAAAAACTGGCTTTTAAATAAGAAAAACAGCATTGGCAGCGTTTCCCCTTAAGGCCAAATCTTTTCCCTTAAAAAAAGAAAAAAAAAAAAAGAAAAAAAAAAAAAAAGGAGGGAGGAGGGTAGAAGAGTCAGGAGGGAGCAGGAGGATGGCAGTGAGAGCCATCATCTGGTGTATATAGTGTGTGACCCGGATGTTTGAAGAAGGTTCTGTTTAAAGGAGGAATTGAACGTGAACGTCAGAAAGTGGTCTTGGAGGAGGGGCTGGATATGGAGGGTTTTCGGACGTTGTTGGGGGATGGGGGGGAAAGGGGGCGGTGAAGGACCCCTGACAATACTCCCCCCACCCACCCACCCCACCTTCCCCCCTTTCCCTACCTTACCTCCAGCCCCCCCTAAAGCAAGATAAGATTCGTCTTAAAGTGTCCGGAGATGAACGAAATTGGACGATGCAGGCTATCAATGGCCTCTCTCTCTCTCTCTCTCTCTCTCTCTCTCTCTCTCTCTCTCTCTCTCTCTCTCGTCAGTGGGGGTGGGGGGGGGGGTAGAGACGTGAGTGCAGAGTGGACAAAAGACGATAGCTGCGAAGGAGGTCCAGACATGAAAATGGCCTTCTTTCTTTCTCCCCCCACCCCGCAAACCCCCTACTCCCCTCGCCATTTGCAAGTGGATTGTAGTTTTCCACGGTGTAGTGAAAAGAGGTGGGGGGGGGGGGGGGGGGGTGCTAAGGTGGCCCTGTTGGTGTCTCTAGGGGTAGAGAGGGGGGGGGGTACTGGAAGGACGAAGGTTTTGCAGAGGTGTGCATTTAACGCCAGTAGTGAAATGCGTTATTAGTAACGCCTGGGATGGCGTAACTCGCGCTATTACCTAGAGGGTGAAACTAACCCCAATAATAGCGAATGAAATGCGCTATTTCCAGTATCTTCATTTCACTCACTATTGAAATGCGTTATTACCTTTCACTTCCCAATACTAAGGAATGAGATGCACTATTACCAACATCCTCAACGCAACTAACGCTGATAACGGCGAGTGAATACCGATACTAGCGCCATCTGAGAATCTGCAACTAAGCCCCAATAATGGCGAACGAGATGCCTTATTACGAGCGTCCGAATAGCGCCCATGTATACACATGTATACACACAAGGGGTGTTGTGATACAACCTCCAAGCATCCGGAGGATGCATAAGCCTTCGGATAAGCCAGACTGTGTTAACTGAAAGATATGGCCGAGTGCCGTTGAGGGCCGGTAATAATGGCCAACGGCTGAGAACAAAGACAATATTGACACGGCGTCAACTCCACCATTCCACCAGTGTGCCTGTGTGTGTGTGCGAGCGCGTTTGTGTGTGCTTGTGTGTGTTTGTGTTTGTGAACATTTCCATGTAAAGTGAAGACGCGTCTGTCAACTGTGGCTTTCTCGTGCGTCCAGTTCTCTCTCTCTCTCTCTCTCTCTCTCTCTCTATTTTGAACCGGAATTCAATTGGGAGTTTATAATCTTTCTCTCTCTTTCTTCTAAACTGGAATTTAATTGGGAGTGTATATCTCTCTCTCTCTCTCTCTCTCTCTCTCTCTCTCTCTCCCCGGAAATCTATAGAGTCCGAAAGGGAACTAAATCAAGAATCCTTCCCCCTCCCTAGTGGGAAGGGGAAAGTAGAGTGAGTTAAACACTAACTTATTTGTTTTGTGTTTTGATCAGGCAAAGCAAACCTATCTTGCCTTCTAGTCGTTCTTTGCTTAATTTATTGAAATACATAGAAGCCTCAAGTCACATTCACCAGAAACGTGTTTTTGACATAGTTTTAACTTCTCAGTTTCCGGGTTCTCTCTTTGAAGGCCTCGAGTTAACTTACCGTTTATTCTCTTTGGTGTCGAGAACGTTAAAAAAGAATTATGTGAGCTCAACCTCAAGACTTACACACATGTCAGATTCAGATACATTTGACTCACTCCACAGTCACTATTCTTTGCATCCTCAAGTATTTTGTGGGATATAAAACGTATGTTGAAATATACGGAATCTTCAGGTCACATCTGTTTTGGTGTGAGTAAACTTGGGTCTGAATTAGATAGATGTGTGCGTGTGAGGTGAAAGAAATTATTAGTCCATCTTCATAACAAGATGGTTTAGGAGTGTTTTTATGTGTGTGTGTGTGTGCTCGCGCGCTTGTGTAAACTTAGCCAGCACCATTTACACAAAGTTCAGCTATGATATCTCTCGACCAAAGCCACATTCAGATGGCATCCGAGCAAGCTGCCCTAAGAGGAATTATCTTCTTAACACTTATGAATATTCCAAAGACTCCTGACTCGAATCTAATTGCAGTTGCAACGGAAATGCTACAATAGATTTGTGCAACAGCCGTTTCTCCTCTTGGTGGGTCATTTCTGTTCAGCAACGGAGTTCTTCTTAGGATTCCAGGGTTTCCATATTCCAGGATTTGGCTTTCCAGAGGCCATCATTTGGTTTTCCAGATTCCTGGATTTAACTTTCCTTATTCCAGGATTTAGCTTTCCAGATTCCAGGAATTAGCTTTCCAGATTTCAGATTTGGCTTTCAAGATTCCAGGGTTTAACTTTCCAGATTCCATAATTTGACTGTTCAGATTCCAGGATTTGGCTTTCCAGAATCTAGGTTTCGGATTTCTAGATTCCAGGATTTGGTTTTTCCAAATTCCAGTATTTGCTTTCGAGATCTCAAGATTAGGTCTTCCAAATTCCAGGATTTGGCTTTCCTGATTGCAGGATTTTACTTTCCAGATTCCAGAATTCGTACAAATCATAGATATCAATAGTCTATTAATTATAGATATACGAGTAAATAAATTCTAGAAATTATACATATAGATTAATGCTATAAATGCTATAAATTATAAATATAGATAGATTCTAAATAAAACCTATAAACTATAGAAGTCGATAAATTCCATGAATTCTAGATTATGTAAATTCAATAACTTACAGATATGAATAAATTCTTGTAAATTTTAGAATCATCACTGGTGTATTAGTAAGATCATTAGTGAAGGGATGTAATGAGTTACGAACATCAACTTCGCCTTCTCTGTGAGCGTAAACATAAATACAGAATGAATATTAAATTGCTCCAGATGTAATGAGTTTTTTAGCTGTCATTTCCAAATCACAAGGCTTTGTGACTTTTCGTCCTGATATTATGGCATATCTAATTTCACTATTGCAGTAATAAAGTTTATACAGACATTTCAGCTTGAATTACAGGGGAGAAGTTGAGGATAACATTAGCAAAATGAAAATTCGTTTCTCTCTTACCACTTGGAGAGGAAAAACCGCGGACGAAAGACATAAATGAAATGATAAATAAAATCATTAAACTTTTTTTTTTTTTTTGAAATAGCGAGAAAATCCTTTTTGGTCGTTTCACATTTCCATCGTGAAACGCGTCAGTTATGTTCCGTTCGTGGAAACTGTGTTTCCGAGATAAAGGGGAACAGTTTATAAATAAATGAAAAAAAAAAAAAAACTTTAACGTAAAGCACAACGTTCGCCTTCGGTGGTGAACTTTTTCACCTTCTGTGAAAGCAGTGAAATAGGCCGAAGCCCTCGACTTTCACGAACACATTTTGACTTCGTCCGAATCGCCCGCGAATATGATCACTTGTCTGAATTTCGGGTTTTATTTATGAATATGAAAGGTCTCATCATGCAAATTGAGACGAGCGCTTGAAAGGGATACCATATCGCTCACTGCAATTATGAGTCGGACCAAACTCCGACGTTTTTTCCATTCTGATTTTCCAGAATTCTTTCGGGACCAGCTGCTGCTGCTGCCTTTTCCAGCCGTGAGCCGACGGGCTGGAATTGATGAAACAGTATTCGCCCTCATTTATGCTAATTAAAATGAAGAGGCGCAAAGCTATTTACTTTTGCTAGGCGCCAAATGCGATTCTCATGATGATGATGATTATTCAAATTCAAATGATTATTATTCAATTCAGGATCATCCAAAGGAAGTATAAATCCGCTCTTTCTTTTTTATTCATAACCAAATTATGTAAAATCGTACGATCTCTCTCTCTCTCTCTCTCTCTCTCTCTGCATCGACACTTTTTCTCCATATCGAATGTGTATTGCCCAGCAGGTAAGAGCATAAATATTTAATTCTCTCTCTCTCTCTCTCTCTCTCTCTCTCTCTCTCTCTCACACACACACACAAACTTAGCATTCACTCCTGGTTGAAAAGCCTACAGGCAACAAACTTCGGTGATGTATTATTGCAAAAATCGAAATTTTGTCCCTAAATAAATAGCAACTATCACAGCAGACAATGATGTGCGCGGTGATTGGCATCGTGTATGTAAACACTGGCAATAAAACCTGTATCCCTTTCTGGAACTATAACGAAACTAGACGCTGGAAATCATCATGTAATTTTTGGAGAACTAAACCCATGAAAACCGCAGGAGTTATCCTCAGTTCCGCTGAGAATGATTAGGTATTTGATTGAATGCGTTTAATAACTAATTGGCTAGTGAACAACGTAAATTTTCAATATAGAGAGAGAGACAGAGAGAGAGAGAATTTTCTTATGCTACTAACTACGAGAGAGAGAGAGATAAGAGAATTTTCTTATGCTACTAACTACGAGAGAGAGAGAGAGAGAGAGAGAGAGATTGATTTTCCGAGGCTGTAAACTAGGAGAGAGAGAATTTTCAGAGACATTTAACTACGAGAGAGAAAGAGAGAGAGAAAAAGATTTTCCGAGGCTTCTAACTACGAGATAGAGACAGAGAGAGAATTTTCAGAGACTTTTTCCGAGGCTTCTAACTACGAGAGAGAGAGAGAGAGAGATAATTTTCAAAGGCTTCCAACTATACTAGAGAGATTTTCCGAGGATGCTAACTACGAGAGAGGGTGAAAGAGAGAGCGCTTACATCGTTATTATCATTATTATTTCAGTAGATGAAACCTATTCACGTGGAACAAAGAATGTCGGTTTCAACCTCCCACAGGAGACTTCACACGGCAGCAGCAGACACTGATCACGACACATGGAAACCTAGTAACCACAGCTACGCTTAAGACTAAAATAAAATTCTAGAATCGTAACAAATTGAGATATCCTATTATATATTTTCATCTCCCAGTGCAGAAGACCAGAAACTTCTCCATTTCCTCAGAACTTTCATCAACCTCCAGTCCTGAGTCCAGAATTCCCATTCCCATAGAATTAAGGACGTATGGGAATTAAGGACGATACATGGCCTTATTTCCCACCCTTATTGGAGATTAAAACCACCGAATTATTATTATTATTGGACCCTTTTAAAGCCGGGAGGATGAAGTGAATAGGCATCGGCCTCATTAATCATAGACAGGTTTATTCCATCTAAAGACACATGTCACTTAACCTGCCTCTTTTTCTTCTTCTTCTTCTTCTCCTTCTTCTTCTTCTTCTTCTCCTTTTTCCTCTTTTTCTTTTCTCTCTTCTTCCCTTCTTCTTTCTTCTTCTTCTTCTGCTTTTTGAGTAATAGACGTATTCATCACTCAATTGAAGACCATTCAATGCGATCTTGTGGTTTGAGCCTGATTTAAGGTAGCCAAAGTTGTTTCGGTACTCACAATATATATATACATACATATATATATATATATATATATATATATATATATATATATATATATATATATATATATATATTATTTATATATACCAGCACTCCTGTTGTCTCAGATTTTCCTCTTTTTCTGGGGACATTATCGAATGGATGTGACTGCGTGTTGCTTACTTCCGAATGGATCACTTATTTATTTATAATAATAATAAAGTCTGCGAGGGCCTAATCTTGTTTGTCCTTGCCTGGGTGATAGTAGGGGAGACATGACACAGCCACCCATCCCATGCAAACTGGTTTGTCCGCCCCGGGTGAGGCAAAGTAGGTAAGGAAATGGGAGGGTAGGGGAGACATCCATCCTCCTCCTACAAACATTTTTGTCTGGGTGGGGGGCTGGTTAGGTAGGGGGTCGGAAGGGCAGGGAAGACATCCATCTTTCTCTTGCAAACCTGTTTATCCACCCCAGGTGGGGCTGGGTAGGTAGGAGATTGGGAAATTTGGGGAGACATCCATCCTCCTCCTGCAAACATTTTTGTCCGGGTGGGGGGGCTGGTAAGGTAGGTGGTCGAAAGGGCAGGGGAGACATCCCCGTTCCTCTTGCAAACCTGTTTGTCCTCCCTGGGTGGGGCTTGGTTGGTAGGGGGGGGGGGCGCGATCTGGAGGGTAGGAGAGAGAAGCTCATTTATAATTTAACTCATTCTCGTTGACTACATAGAGATGAAAGTTGTATGAACTCAGCTGTAAGCAAAAGAGACAAATATGACTATTTCCTCATTCAGACAACTAATTAGTGACTACGGCTGTGTGTGTGTGTGTGTGTGTGTGTGCGTGCTTGGCCCTTTCGTCCAAAATAAAAACGCGAGAACCTTTGAAATACATTCGTTAATTGATTCGGAATGGCAAACTATGGTCCTTTCATCTTTGTAATGATGATAGCTGTATACTCGTTATGAAACTAAGCTCTTTTTTTTATTTATTTATTGATAGCAGTTTTGTGAGTGCAAAAAACTGAGGGACTTTTTTTTTCATAAATAGTTCAATGGAGGTAAACTACACGAAGTTTTATTTTTTTTCCGCTGTGAAAAAATACAAAACAGCGGCGATATTTTTGTGAATGAAGTCATGATGTTTTTTTATTTTTTTATTTATTTTTTTTAGGATTGCGTCATCCCATAATTGGAGTTCCTGTCTTGATTGGCGTTTGTATATTTGTACCTTAATTATTGTTATCCGATTATTCATTGTTATTTTACATCAGTGATGATGATTAATTTTTTATACGCTGTGAAACTTATACATCGTATGGTCAGTAACATTATGCACATTATGAATAATTATTATAATGATAATTATTAGAAACGTGATAATAATTATTTTAACGATAATTATTATGAAGAGGATAAGGATTATTGTAATGATATTCATTATGAAGATGATGATGATTATTACAATGATGATTATTGATGATGATTATTACAATGATGATTATTGTAAAGACAATAATCGCTATAATGATAATAAATACGATCTACCAGTTACCGTACCTCAGTCGTGACGTCACTGGAAACTTTCGCGGCAAAATCAGACGGGAAAATAAAATAAACTAGAAACGAACATTTTTATCCACCGGAGGCTAATTTGAAAAGTTTCTGCAGTTCAGTAACCTCTAAATATCGGAATCTGTGTCCCCCCGCCCCCCCCTAGCCCCACCCTATGCCAACAACCCTCACCCTCCCCCTACCCGGTCATTAATAGAAAAAAAAATAATATCCTTTAATCACTGTAAATTACAAATTAAAGCGCTTGCACACCATTGATTATTTTCCTCATTAGTATATGAATGCTTTGTTTCGTAATTATTTCCCGTCGTAATTAAGGTAGAGGACATTGATGCTAATCTACGATATGTATTTTAATTGTTATCAAAACAATTGAATAACATTGGTATTCTCTACTTCAAATTAGGAATATAAACAACCTGTATATGTATCTATTTGTGATTTATTCCCACTAATTGCTCTGATCAGAGGTGCCCTCATATGATCACCTTTCAAAGCCATTCATATTATTATGATTGACTCATTGTCATGTTTTAAGGGCCTTCATATCATTACGATTCAAAGATTGTAATGTTTTAAACACTGAAAAGGAAATAGTTACACCATGCTAGGTTTTGTAGTTGCTTGAGTTGACAGCGAGCATTTTAGGAGCATCGCTTTGTAGGAGCTGAATATAGTCACCAACCAGCATTTTTGGAACAGTTTGTATTGTTTATTAATAAACAAAATTTTAAAAGAAGGGGGCCGCTGGTAAATATCCGGATAAAATAAATAATAGTATGGTGAAATATATACCTATATATCTACGCAGATATTCGAAAGAACTTTTGTTTTCATTGGCGTTGCAAGAACCTAACTATATGAATTCAGTTTGTTCGTATTCGAAACGTTAGGATGTTTAAAATGGATTCGCGGTTGTCGTATGTCAAATGAAAACGTTTTGGAACGGAGGAATTATCCATTTTTTTCCCCGTGTCCGAATTTCTTTTAGAATGAGTACTAAGACCGTTGACGTTTTCATCGAACTCCCAGGAACGAATTCTCTCTCTCTCTCTCTCTCTCTCTCTCTCTCTCTCTCTCTCTCTCTCTCTCTCTCTCACACTTTCTGTGTGTGTGTGTATCGGCAGTTTTTCGCCATATCGAATATGTATTTTAATTCCTCTCTCTCTCTCTCGCTCCTCATCTCCTCTTCCGTCTTCAGAGATCCTCTCTCTCCTCTCCTCCTCTCCCACTGTTTTTGTACCATTTTCGATCCATATCGGCTGTATATTACTTAGCAAGTTTGTAGTACAGTTATTTAACTCTCTCTCTCTCTCTCTCTCTCTCTCTCTCTCTCTCTCTCTCACCAATTTTTATGTATATCACATATGTGTTGGCCAGCAAGTGTTCAGCGTAAGTATTTATTCTCTCTCTCTCTCTCTCTCTCTCTCTCTCTCTCTCTCTCTCTCTCTCTCTCTCCTTTATTAATGAATGTAACGTTTGCCTTTTGATATATCTTTCAACGCCCATATCGGTTCGTATCATAACATACTGCGCAATAACTGTACGTATATGTCGACAGAATTAGTGATCATTTTGAACGAAATCGAAATTTGTTGCTTTTATTATATACTTCGCTGATGTTTGGGAAATAGACAGAGGGAGTTTATTTACCATATAAACCTTTCATAGTGTGTATTGTTATGACTGCGTGTATATTAAGGATTTGAATATACAGACTAGTGTGTGTTTGTATCAGGCCTGCGCGCTATACACTTATGCTTGTGTGTGCGTATGTATGTATGTATGTATGTATGTATGATATATATATATATATATATATATATATATATATATATATATATATATATATATATAATATATATATACATATATATATATATATATATATATATATGTGTGTATATATATATATATATATATATATATATATATATATACATATACATTTACATATACATATATATGTAGACGTGCGTATATATGTGTGAGTTAGTGTGTAACGCTCGTTAATTGCGCTATTAACGAAACGAATTGATTTTGTTTCTCATTCCGGAACTCTAAACCAACTTCACGAATAAAATTCAAAATCAAAAAAAATAAAATAAGAAGCCTAAAAATGAATTTAAAAATCTCGCAAGAAGCGAGAGAGTAAACAGTGCAAGTTTGCAGTGGCCCTGAGCAACATCGCTCTCGCTGGCAAATTCAAATTAAGGGAAGTATTGCCGCCGCCGCCGCCGCTGGATTTGTCATGTGACAGACGGCAACGCCAGAGGAACGGCAAATATCATTTATCGGGCGTATTCCAAATCAGTGTAATTGCTTGACAAACTAGCAAGAATATTCACGGGATGATGGGACGATATACTTTGGCGCCATTACATTTTTTTTTTTTTTTTTTTTTTTTTTTTTTTTTTGCCTCGATATTTAATGTTGGGGATTTTTTGCATTGATATTTTTAAAGTTGGGGAATTTTTTGGATTTTCGATATTTTAAAAGTTTGGGATTTTTTTGCATTGAAGTTGAAGGGTTTGGGGATTTTTTGCATGATTATTTTTTTTGCTCAAAGGTTGGGGATTTTTTTACAATTAATTTTTATTAATTAAATTTTTCATTTTTTTTTTTTGATTAATTTATTTTTAAGTTGGGAATTTTTTTGGATTGATATTTAAAGTTGGGATTTTTTTTTTTTTTTTGCATTGATAGTTGAAGTTGGGGATTTTTTGCATTGATATTTACAGTTGGGGATTTTTTTTACGTTAATATGTTATAGTTTTTTTTTAATTGATATATTACGTTGGGGAGTGTTTTGGATTGATATTAAAAGTTGGGATTTTTTTGCATTAATATTTAAAGTTGGGGATTTTTGTGCATTGATATGTTAAAGTTGGGGATTTTTTTTTTTTGGACATTTGAAATTAAATTTAAAGTTTGGGGATTTTTTTTTGCAATTTTGATTTTTTTTTAAAAGTTTTGGGGTTTTTTTTTTTTATTATTTTTTTTTGGAATAATTTAAAGGTTGGGATTTTTGTTTTTTTGTTTTTTTCTGTTTTTCCCTTGAATTTTTTTTTTTTGGGGCAGTGACATTGATAAATGTTTTTTTTATGTTGGGGGGAAATTATTTCTTTTTGCATTGATATTTTTAAAGTTGGGGATATTTTTTCATTGATATTTAAAGTTGAGGATTTTTTTGCTCTTTCCATTGATATTCAAAGTTGGGGATTTTTTTAATTGATATTTTTAATGTTGGGGATTTTTTGCATTGATATAAAGTTGGGGATTTTTACATGATAATTTAAAAATTGAAAATTGATTTTTTTTGCATTGATATATATATAATGTTTAGGATATTTTGCATTGATATTTAAAGTTTGGGATTTTTTGAATTGATATTTATTAAGTTAGGGATTATTTTGCATTGATTTTTAAAGCTGTTGATTATTTTGCATTGATTTTTAAAGTTGGGGATTTTTTTTGCATTGATTTTTAAAGTTGGGGATTTTTTTTTTTGCATTGATTTTTAAAGTTGGGGATTTTTTTTGCATGTTTGAATATTTTTACAAATTTGGGGATTTTTTTTCATTTATATTTAAAGTAGGGAATTTCCTTTCACTGATATTTAACGTTGGGGATTTTTTTCATTGATATTTTTAAAGTTGGGGATTTTTTTCATTGATTTAAACGTTAAGTTGGGGAATTTTCTTTTTGCCTGATATTAAAGTTTGGATTTTTCATTGAATATTTAAAAACTTTGGGTTTAATTTTTTTTGCATTGGGATTTTTTATTCAATTTGGGGATTTTTTTCATTAATATTCAAAGTTGGGGATTTTTTCATTGATATTCAAAGTTGGGGATTTTTTTTTTGCATTGACATTTAAAGTTGGGGTTTTTTTTGCATTGATATTTAAAGTTAGGGATTTATTTTAATATTATGGCCTTATGATGCCAAAGAGGTTTCAAGTATAAAGGATTTGACTTGAATTTCAGCGAAGAAAGACGTGGATTCAGTAACACAGACGACTCTCTCTCTCTCTCTCTCTCTCTCTCTCTCTCTCTCTCTCATTTTATGTGTAACACATAGATATACAAATACACCCTAAAACAAACTGTAAAATTGTGATTAGCTGTCAAATCTCTGTTAATAATTCTTCACCCGTTTACAAATTATTTAAAGACTAAGGACAGATTGTATATATATATATATATATATATATATATATATATATATATATATATAAAGATAAATGCCACGAAGGAAAAATAAACGAAGGAGTCTGCGAGATCTTTCGGCTGAAAAGCCCTTTACTGAAGTGGAACAGCTGCTTCAGTAAAGGGCTTTTCAGCCGAAAGATCTCGCAGACTCCTTCGTTTATTTTTCCTTCGTGGCATTTATCTTTATTTATGGATTTTATCACGTTCCTAACTTTCGTGATTCTGTTATACATATATATATATATATATATATATATATATATATATATGTATATATATATATGTGTGTGTGTGTGTGTGTGTGTGTGTGCGCGTGTGTGTTTGTGTGCTTTGGAGACACATCGAAACTCCAGAGGAAATGTTAATCTGACTCTATCGTTCGAAACGATGCGATTCTTGGGCACACATTCAAGAAAAGCTCACGAGAGTAGTGTCGTAATTACTACCCGTAAAACAAGCTGGGAGAAGCGAGTTTGCGAAGACACTGAAGCAGTTCAGATTTCACGTATTGATTTGCCCCTCGGCAAATCAATACGTGGATTCTTACCAATACATTTACGGTCTTAGAATTCTTCGAACTGATGGAAAAGAAAAACGCGTCATTCTTAGGAAGACTTATGAGATGAAAATGAAAATCCTTCT
Source organism: Macrobrachium nipponense (assembly GCF_015104395.2). NCBI lineage: Eukaryota > Metazoa > Arthropoda > Malacostraca > Decapoda > Palaemonidae > Macrobrachium > Macrobrachium nipponense. The sequence goes on along the minus strand of NC_061092.1, from coordinate 11,428,074 downwards.
TAGGAAACAGGAGGCTCTTTCCTTCCTTCCTTCGTCTGCCTCTGTTAAGGCAATATTATCTATATATCAGCGTTTTGGGAAAGTCTGGTTCTGACGTAGCTTGCAAATGAGGTTTCTTACGAGGATTGGGGGAGAGCTCTCTCTCTCTCTCTCTCTCTCTCTCTCTCTCTCTCTCTCTCTCTCTCTCTCTCTCTGTACGAGGCAGGAAGGGTGGAAAGAAGTCTCTTATATCTTTTGTGAATGTATTATTATCATTATTATTATCATTTGCATAAACTTACACATAAAACCGATAAAGCTAACCTAACCTAACCTAACCTAACCTAACCTGTTCCTGATAGATAATGAGCCCATTTATAAATGATAATGAGAATAATAATGATGATATAATAAGTTCCTTATATAAATAATAATGAAAAAATAATATAATGAGCCCGTCATGAACAGTAAAGGGAAGACTAATATTACAATGAGCCCATTATACGTAATAATGAGAATAAAGTCACAATGAGCCCATATACATAATAATGAGAATTATGATAATAATATAATGAACTGAATTATGCATAATAATGAGAATAACAATACAATGAGCCCATGATACTTAATAATGAGATTAATAATAATATAATGAGCCCATTATAAATTAAAAGGAGAATAATAATAATAAGGTGAGCTCATTATACACAATGATGAGAATAATATTATAATGGGACCATATGCTTAATAATGAGAATATGACAATGTGCCCATTATACATAGTAATGAAAATGATATTACAATATGCCCAGTAAACATAGTAATGAAAGTAATATTACAATATGTCCGTTATGCTTAATAATGAGAATATTACAATGAGCTCATTATACATAATAATGAAAATAATAATATAATGAACCCTTCACAAAAAAAATAATGACAATAATGATAATGCTTTCCTCGATGTTTCGTAGCATCATCTCGTGATTTCTGAGACCAGTTCGAATGGAATCACACTATGTAAAAGCAATGGCATTGTAATTCATACACACTGAGCGGTTTTCAGACATGTTGAAAAGATTCTTGGGAATTCACCTGCTCGGTTTCATGATAATGGCAACTTCAATGAACATTTCCATATCTCTGTTGCCTCGTGTTCTAAATTTTGCAATTTAACATTACGAAAATCAATCGCAAATGTTATTTTTTGTCCGCGTGTCATCTTGAAACCTCCCGTGGAAAAGATGGTATCTGGTTTTAGTGGTCATTTCCAGTCGCAAACTAATAATAATGATAATAATTATTATTATTATTATTATTATTATTATTATTATTCTGTTGAATAAAATGACAGAATTCAGCGAATTGATCTTATATATTATTCGCTGAAGTCTGCCATTTTATTGAACAGGATTTGTTGAGAAGAGGGTCTCCTTCCAAATTATTATTATTATATATTATTATTATTATTATTAATTATTATTATTATTATTATTATTATTATTATTATTAAATGCTGCATTAAACATAACATTGAATCATATTTATGTAGAGAATGTTCCTGATAATCCTGAAAGCAAAATTAATTTTGTCAAAGAAGTAACACCAGAACTAAAACTGAAGCGTTTAACTCGTAAATAATATTTATGCTTCTAAATTGCACTGATCACGAGCAAAGCCTTGTAATCTCCATTTACAATGGGATTCGTTCACTAAGGTCAGCTGCTATACAGCAAGAGCTGCAGCTCTGGGTTTTAGAAGCATCACGATGAAGAGCTCGAATATTAGCACCGACGGTATTTTTGGAACTGCTATTTTTTTTTTTTTTTTTTTTTTTTTTGTTTTTTTTTTTTTTTTTTTTTTTTTTGCTCTTATTTAAGAATCGCGGTCAGTACACGATTAAAATTGTCCCACACTGCAGGAAAAATGTCTTACCAGTAGCCTAGTATATTGTGAATGCTTAGTAAATCGCTGAATAAAGAATAAAATAGCTAATTTTGTATGTTGTGAATGCTCAGTAAATCGTTGAAAATATCGCATTTTATTAAATTTCCTAAAGGGAAAAATAAAATAGCTAATTTTATGTATTGTGAATGCTCAGTAAATCGTTGAAAATATAGCAGTTTGTAAATGAAATTTACTATAGTAAAAAATTAAATAGCTAATTTATTTTTAAACCGATCCTGTCTTTGGAAAATCTGCGACATATAAATAGGAAGTTGACCTTTCTTACTGTAAGCTTTTTATTCATGCAGTCAGTTTAAATTATCTCCGAAGCATGACGCCCTCGAGATTGTCACCTAATGAACGTTGCTGTTTCTGATTTAAATCTACGTCGACATGTGAAGGACGTATGCGTTCATTAGCTTCGCAGGGACGTGACGTTCCATTGTTCACATTCGGGATTCAGTAACATGGTTAACCAGTGCTACTGGAAGCGATAGTTGGTTGAAATGGTCTTAATGGTGGTCCCCTGTCGGACGAAACGATCGTAAAATTATGTCATTATTCAATTTAACATCTGAAACTAACATATCCTTTATCTTCGAATGAAATTTATATTTTTGGTGTCCTTGTCCTGTTAATAATCACTATTCTCTCTCTCTCTCTCTCTCTCTCCTCTCTCTCTCTCTCTCTCCGTTATTCTTCACGTCTTTTGCATTATCGGATTTTATCCTCAATCAATGTGTCATATGTGTTGCTCGAGCAACGCAAAACGGTAATATTACTCAGCGTAAATACTCTCTCTCTCTCTCTCTCTCTCTCTCTCTCTCTCTCTCTCTCTCTCTCACTAAAGAGGAATGAGCGTTTGCAGATTGCATCTGACACGGAATGCATCACTTCAATCCTGTTATGGAAAATGACTGAATGGGAATCAAATTCCGAACGAAATGGGAATTTGTTCAATTCATAGTTTTCATTACCGTTTGGGAAACAGAAATTGATAGTTCACATCCTGCAATATATTTCCTAAAAGAAATACTAATGGAGTGTGGTGAATGACAGTATTAGTGCTGTGTAGCTGCACTAATATACATATGCCTGTTACAAATGTGAATTTGTACATATTCTACACTTATCAGTTCAATTCGTACACACAAATATTGGATTACTGTATTATGTATATGTATATGAATGTGTATATATACATATACTGTATATATATACATATATATATGTATATATACATATACATATATATATATGTGTATATATACATA
>NC_061092.1:11409874-11422374 GCF_015104395.2 Macrobrachium nipponense | reverse complement strand
CTATGGCATAAGGACACCTTATAGTGCAGCTATAGAATAAGGACACCTTATAGTGCAGCTATAGAGTAAGAACACCTTACAGTGCAGCTATAGAATAAGGACACCTTATAGTGCAGCTATGGCATAAGGACACCTTACAGTGCAGCTATAGAATAAGGACACCTTACAGTGCAGCTATTGAATAAGGACACCTTATAGTGCAGCTGTAGAATAAGAACACCTTATAGTGCAGCTATAGAATAAGGACACCTTACATTACAGCTATAGAATAAGGACACCTTATAGTGCAGCTATAGAATAAGGACACCTTACAGTGCAGTAATAGAATAAGAACACCTTATAGTGCAGCTATAGAATAGGGTCACTTTATAGTGCAGCTATAGAATAAGGACACCTTATAGTGCAGCCGTAGAATAAGGACACCTTATAGTGCAGCTATAGAATAAAGTCACCTTATAGTGCAGCTATAGAATAAGGACACCTTATAGTGCAGCTATAGAATAAGGACACCTTACATTGCAGTTATATAATAAGGACACCTTATAGTGCAGCTATAGAATAAGGACACATTATAGTGCAGCTATAGAATAAGGACACCTTATAGTGCAGCTATAGAATAAGGACACCTTATAGTGTAGCTATAGAATAAGGACACCTTATAGTGCAGCTATAGAATAAGGACACCTTACATTGCAGCTGTAGAATAAGGACATCTTATAGTGAAACTATAGAATAAGAACACCTTATAGTGCAGCTATAGAATAAGGACACCTTATAGTGCAGCTTACATTACAGCTATAGAATAAGGACACCTTATAGTGCAGCTATAGAATAAGGACACCTTATAGTGCAGCTATAGAATGCGAACACCTTATAGTGCAGCTATAGAATAAGAACACCTTATAGTGCAGCTATAGAATAAAGACACCTTTTAGTGCAGCTGTAGAATAAAGACACCTTATAGTGCAGCTATAGAATAAAGACACCTTATAGTACAGCTGTAGAATAAGAACACCTTATAGTGCAGTTATAGAATAAGAACACCTTACAGTGCAGCTATAGAATAAGGACACCTTATAGTGCAGCTTACATTACAGCTATAGAATAAGGACACCTTATAGTGCAGCTTACATTACAGTTATAGAATAAGGACACCTTATAGTGCAGCTATAGAATAAGGACACCTTATAGTGCAGCTATAGAATAAGGACACCTTATAGTGCAGTTATAGAATAAGGACACCTTATTGTGCAGCTATTGAATAAAGACACCTTATAGTGCAGCTGTAGAATAAGGTCACCTTGCATTACAGCTATAGAATAAGGACACCTTTGTGTAAAACTTGGATGAAATATGCGTGAAAATACACATTTTTGCACGAGGATGGTCGCATTTCAAACGTTAATAGAATTAACCGATATAAATTCCATAAGCTCTACAATAACGTAGACGTGCTGAATATTTCTCAACGGTTAGGTATCGTCACTGTGTCTTCTTGCTGACAAATTAAACTGCGTATATATGAAACAAATAAATGCATTCGTTTGATATTCTTCAAAATGAAATGAAGTTCCTTACATAGTCACAACATCCCTCAAATTAAATCATTTTCCGTTGCATTTGGAATATTGTTAACTGTTTTGCATATTTTGCTAAAGATATTGTTGACAGCAACCTTCAGAATCAATAAAAACTGCAGGCGTTCATCTTCCACCGACAAGGATTAATTCCTGTTATGTTATGCAAGAGAGAGAGAGAGAGAGAGAGAGAGAAGGGGAGGGGAGTGGGCAGGTACTCGCACTGTAAGTTTTCATACAGTGACCGACACTCCCATTTAGCCAGCAAAAATTGGATCCTGTCAGGTGAGCTCTCTTGTGCTTCTTCTGTGTATATGTTGTTGTGATGTGTTATTGTGGAGAGAGAAGAAGAGAGGAGAGACGAGAGAGAGAGAGAGAGAGAGAGAGAGAGAGAGAGAATCTGTTTCATGATTGTTGTGTATCAGAGAAAAAAAAGTTAGTATTGCTGTCAAAACCTTAACCATGCAATTTCAGAGCAGCTCAGAGGAATGGATGAAACTTAGCAAACGAAAGTGTGGGTTTTATTTATTTTTTTATTTAGTTAAACTGTAACCTTGAAGACTTTACAAAAGCTTAAAAACACTACTAGGTGCCTGAAAATTTATAATGTTCTATAAGGATAAATTACGATCATTAAGAAACCTTTAAAAAATAATCATGAACAGTCCAGATCGAAAGGCGTCTTTCGTTATATCCTATTCTTCGAAGGATAAGATCCTTAATCTTGAACAACTGAAGGTTTGTAATATTCTGAGCTCATGACAGATTCAGATGTTTCATCATACTTTATAAATCAAAGCTGAATCAGCTTATGAGTATATTATATAGTATTTTATAAGAATATAATATAGTATTTGATTGCGTCTTAGAGTAAATCTGATTTTCGCTTACTGGGGGAGTAAGCCTACAAACTTTGTTCTTGTTCTTATTGTTCTTCTTAGGGGGGTGGGGGTAGGAAAGCCCTATACAAAAACGTAAAAAGGTCTGAAAAAGGTGGTTCGCGTTGAGTTAAAGATACAGTGATTTTAAGAAAGGATATTTATGATTTTTTTTTTATTAAAATGAAAATGTAAAAAATAAATAATTACATGTTAAACAGTGCATATAAATTATTTCAAATAAAATATAGGGCATTTATTTTAATTTTCGTTAGTGAAACAATGCCCCCGAAGAAGCTGGGGGTCGGATCACGCCTTGTTCTTGCTCTGGAAGTGATGTAACTTCGTGTTATAAAATACGTAATAGTTAAGCAATGAGAAAGGTTGGTAATATCGAAGATTATGTTAATGATATCCAGGAAATGTTTACTGAATGCTTGAGTTTTTCCTTGTTGTCATAAGTAAACAGAATATTCAATATAAATTTATTTATTTATTTATTTATTTATTTATTTATTTAGACGATATATTTGTTTGCGCCTTAAAGTAAAACTCTCTCTCTCTCTCTCTCTCTCTCTCTCTCTCTCTCTCTCTCTCTCTCTCTCTCTTTTTTAATCGGGATGTTCTATGTCTTAGTAAATACACAGTAGTCAAGCAATAAAAACGGGGCGATTACGACAGATATGGCAATAACAAGGAAATGATTAGCGTAATGCATTACATACATTATAACTTCATTTATTTATTTATGTAAAACACGCAAAACCCCAAATGCTAAAAAAAAAACAAAAAAAAGCCACAGAAGAAGCGGAACCCGTAGTACAAAAATCTGACCAACAAAAACCAAAGCCATAAGACGTGAATTTTTTTTTTTTTTTCTTTTTTCTTTCCGTCTATTTATCTCCTGAAATGACGGCGATATTCTGACCGTACGAACGACTTCCCCCGACGTCCGTCTATTCAGAAAAGTCGTAAAAGTGATGAAGGCGCCGTAGGCCGGAATATGAAAGATTTCTCAAACACAGTATCCCGGCGTCCGTCTTAATATATATATTTTCGACAGGATGGTTTCAGTGTTTTATTCACTGACAAGCGCAGTGTGGTTTGTGTGTTCGTATATATATATATATATATATATATATATAGATATATATATATTATATATATATATATATATATATATATATATGTATGTATATATATATATATATATATATATATATATATATATATACATATATATATATATATATATATATATATATATATATATAGATATATATAGACATATATAATGAGGTTATTTCCTCATTATTCATTTGGTAAACGTTAAACTCGAGCGTCAGGCAAAACAAACAAACCTCTCTCTATTCCAAGTAACTAGCGGCTCGCGACCTTCTCTTTCTCTCTCTCTCTCCACCTCTCTCTAGCACTGACACCTCTCTCTCAATGAATAAATAATGAATCAATTCAATTAAAACCCCAACAAAAATGTCTAAAACAGTATTTAGTCACCAAAAGTCTATTTCCCCATCGGGACTCCCTCTCCGGTCCCCCATGGTTCTGCCAAAACCGTCTGTTTCAAAGACACAGAAACACCCCATAAGTACACACACAAGTTTAACAATCAGAGATTAAAGATTGGATATCCTTATAAAAATGTCAAATAGATAACAAGCCACTCTTTGGCTTAAACAGTTCAAAACTCACCCAAGCAGCAGGACTATTTCGCACACTTAATAAAAAAAACCACTTCGGAGAGCACCACGGCATCTTGCCTTTCTACCAAAGACGCCTCTAAGCCAAATCCCTCATAGACTTGTATATCATAGATTTTAAAAGGAAGAGGCGCACATGCACTTACGAACGCACACTTCGTAAGCGCCTCATAACACTGGCTGCAACCAGTTTCACAAAGGCACTTTGGAAAGAGTTCATGAACTGAGTACATTGACTTGTCTAACTATGCAGTTTTATGTCACGCCACCCACAGAAACCCATTGATCAGCTTTCCTCGGGTCATTGCTTCTCCACATTCCAACAGGTCACAGCGAACATATTGGCAATATATTATTAATCAAAAACCCTAGGCCTTACTATATATATATATATATATATATATATATATATATATATATATATATATATATATATATATATAAAAGCAAATGCCACGGAGGAAACCTGAGACATCAGAGTGGTGCCAGCTACGCCTTTCGACAAATGGTCCTTTACTATAGTAGATTCACAGCAACCGTGGATTTGATGTCTAGGCCAGTCCATTACGACGCTCCTGATTGGCTGTTGATGAGCCAGTCACAGGGCTGGAAACTCTCAGTCTCTTTCGAGAGTTCACATGGGCAGGATCTAAGTTCTACCTCTCCTGAGAGATACGTCTTTAAAAAGTATTCCTCATGAGAGGTGGAACATACATCCTGCCTATGTGAACTCTCGAGAGAGACTGAGAGTTTCCAGCCCTGTGACTGGTTTAACAACAGTCAATCAGGAGCGTCGTAAGGGACTGACCTGGACATCAAATGCACGGTTGATGTGAATCTACTATATATATAGTAAAGGACCATTTGTCGAAAGGCCTAGCACCACTCTGATGTCTCATCCTTCGAGGCCATTTGCTTTCATTTATATATATTCATCACATTTCATAATATTCGTGCATTATTGCTCTTCAAATTTTCTTTCAATAAGAAAAATAAAATACAATTTGGAAATGAGCCATTCAATATTGCTCTCCAAATTTTGTCAATAGAAAAATAAAACACAATTTAAAATGAACCATGCATTATTGCTCTACAAATCTTGTATCAATAAAAAAATAAAACAATTAAAAAAAGAACCATTCATTAATGTTCTTCAAATTCCGTATCAATAAAAAAAAAAGACAGTTAAGAAACGAAAGTAATTAAGAACAAATAAACAAAAGAAGAATAATAATAATTATCAGCATTACGGAGAGGATCCTATTTAGAGAAAGGGGGGAAAAAATAATATTCTCAATATTCCCAAAACAAATTTGTCAACCGCTGGGCGCTTTCGCCCCCCACTGAATTAGGGCATCAATTATAAAGGCCATTTCAGCTCTCGCGGTAATCCTAAGCTGCTTAGTTAACGATAGTTTGGTCGAAATATAAAACTCGGAATTTTTTTTTTCTTTGTGATTATTCATGAACCCAAGAGTAGTATTAGTAGCATTTTGATTTATAAATAATTACATTGTAATTATAACGGCTATATATATTGATATAAATTTATGTATTATAATTATGCATTTACATATATTTATATTGTTAACAGGAATATATATAGATATATATATATATATATATATATATATATATATATATATACATATATATATACAGAGAGAGAGAGAGAGAGAGAGAGAGAGAGAGAGAGAGAGACATTTAAATAAATTCATCGTAAATATACGTATATATATATATATATATATATATATATATATATATATATATTGATATTGATATATATATATATAATATTCATTTACATATATATATATATACATATGTATGTTACAAGATATATATACTATATATATACATATATATATATATATACTATATATATATATGTATATATATATACATATATATATATATATGTATATATATGTATATATATATATATATATATATATATATATTATATATTGAGAGAGAGAGAGAGAGAGAGAGAGCTTAACGGAGCATTTCATCATATGTATATCAAAGTGGAATTTTTTTTTAACAGATAGCACCCAAAATTGCAGCAGGGTAAATTATGCACCGGAATCTCTCCCTGCATGGACACTCCAAAAAGGGAATAGCTCAATGCAGAGCATTAAAAAAAATAAAATAAAAAAATAACTTTTCAACACATGAATTCCCCCAGTGGGAATCAACACCTGATTATTCCGAATATTCCGAAAGGAATCTCTCGACATACGAATCTTATAAAAATTCCTTCCAGAAATCGAATCGCAATTCCATTAGAAATCATTTTGTTCTTTTTTCTGGTTCTGCAAGTTTCAATTTTGTCTCCGTTAGCTGGGCGCAGTCCTGAGGTATACATCAGGCTTCATACTCCCTTATAGACCACATACCACACTTATGGGTTGCCTTTCAGTTCTTCATTGGGCTAGCGGTTTACGTGCCCGCCTGTCGATTCGGTAGTCCCTAATTCGATTCCCCGCTCTGCCAACGTGTGAATAGAGGATTTTGTATCTGGTGATTAGAAAGTCTTTTCTCGGTATAATGTGGTTCGGAGCGCACAATAAGCTGTAGGTCTCGTTTCAAGGTAACCAATTGCTTCCTAGTCACATAAAAATATCTAATCATTCGGGCCAGCCCTAGGAGAGCTGTTAATCAGATCAGTGGTCTGGTTAACCTAAGATTTAGTTAACTAATGGGTTACTTTAATCAAGGGCACACTTGGGAGGTTAAATCATTGCATAATGGTAAACAGAAATACTTGGGAGGGTAAATCATTGCATAATGGTAAACAGAACCACTTGGGAGGTTAAATTATTGCATAATGGTGATATGAATTAGAGCAAATTGATCATATGACGGTGGCAAAAGTTGTTATGCTGAGGTGAACAAGAAAATGTTTATCCTTTTGAAAACGTACAGAATTTCTTACCCAATCCTAGTCACCTTTCTCTGGAATGTCGTAATCAATTATATCGATAGTACCAATAGTAATATAGTGGTATCGTGTTTATCATTTATAATTTAAACAATGAAAAACTATTTTTCACTTTTTGTTGCAGAAATGAAACTGTAAATGTGTCAAAAATTAAGAGAACAATTTTTGCATTTCGTGATAGAATGTGAAAAAAATTCTTTTTCACATTTCCATAATGAAATACAACATTAATGTAACGTTTGGAGTCAGTTTATTTCCGAGATAAAAATAAAAAGTTATGAATATACATCGACATAAAAAAAATACAGAACACTGTGTTGCCTCTCCTCTATGTAAATGCAATAAAAACATGAAATGGTTTTGTCCGTAACCAGCCATTTTGGTGAACGCATTTTGATTTCGTCAGAATCGCCCGCGAATATGATCACTTGTTTGAATTTCGGGTTTTATTTATGAATATGAAAGGTCTCATCATGCAAATTGAGACGAGCGCTTGAAAGGGATACCTACTATATCGCTCACTGCAATTATGAGTCGGACCAAACACCGACTTTTTTCGATTTTGATTTTCCCGAATTCTTTCGGGACCAGCTGCTTCTGCTGCTGCTGCCGCTGCTGCTGCTGCTGCCGCTGCCTTTTCCTGCCGTGAGCCGACGTGGCTGGAATTGATAAAAACAGTATTCGCCGTCATTTATGCTAATTAAAATGAAGAGGCGCAAAGCTGTTTATTTACTTTTGCCAGGCGCCAAATGCGATTCTCATGATGATGATTATTCAAATTTGGATCACCAACTAATTGGAAAATTGTCTCTTTATTTTTTTTTTTATTAAGATAATTCAGATTTATTCTCTATTCCTAAAATTATTTTAATGGTAATGACATTTATAGCACAAGAAGAAATCAAGTTGTTAGAAACCATTGAGAACAACTGGTTTTTAATTCGTTAAGTATAAACTCGAGTCAACAGCTTTTTATTTTATTTATTTATTTACTTATTTATTTTTATTTATTTATTTATTTATTTTTATTTCTATTTTGCACTGGAGTCGCGTATAAATATTTAGAAGTTAACGGAGCTGTGAATTTTAAGCGTTATTTCTTTGATTTTTGTATATTTGGGATTTTGGGAAGAAGATGGTGACGGGTGATCCTTTCCTCAGTAATTGCCAGTTTATGTGATTCAATATGTGTGATTTTTTGAAAATGCTAATCTTTGGCTGAAGGTCATACTTATATGAAAAGCCTCAACAGCTCACATCCTCTTGTGAAATACATTATTTAGGCTTCGTTACTTATGTCAAAAGTTTCGTTTGAGCGAAATAAATGACATTATTTCATCTTCATTATATAAAAAAAATTAATTAGGCCTCGTTACCTATGTCAAAACTTTCGTTTGAGCGAAACAAGTGACATTATTGTATCTTCATTATAGAAAAAAGTAATTAGGCCTCGTTACTTATGTCAAAAGTTTCATTTGAGCGAAATAAAGGACATTATTTTATCTTCATTATATAAAAAGATTAATTAGGCTTCGTTACTTAAGTCAAAAGTTTCTTTTGAGCGAAATAAGTGACATTATCTATTCTTCATTATAGAAAAGATTAATTAGGCTTCGTTACTTAAGTCAAAAATTTCTTTTGAGCGAAATAAATGACATTATTTTATCTTCATTATATGAAACTCTTTCCATGAAGGCCACGTTCTCTATATAAACAATAAGAAAAAAATATCATCGACTGGTTTCATTGCCTAACCCAGTCACAATATCATCATAAAACATCATCCCAGCCTCTTTTTTTTCTTATTATTATTATTTTTTTTTCTTTTGCACATTTGACGCGACGCTAATTCAGGTGCAAGGAATAGGATCCAGACTCACCATTTGCAACAGAGATTTTAGATCTGGAAGAGGATTGAATGACATTGGTCGTCTGAATGATTCCCTTCAGCTTCGCGAGCCTACGTCCGTCCCCTTCTATCTAGAGATTAAACCACGGAATACCCTTTCAGAGCTGTCAGTCTGATGTGAGTATGTGAGTAGTTGCTAGCTATCATCGTGTCAATAAGCATCTTTCACACACACTAACAAATATAACGTACTACATACACATATATATAGATATATATATATATATATATATATATATATATATATAGTATAATATATATATATATATCTATATATATATAATATATATATATATATATCTATATATATATATATATATATATATATATATATATATATATATATATATATATATATATAAGGGTAATGCCACGGAGGAAAATGAAAAGTGAAAAACGAGAACTGCCGAGCTCCTTTCGGCCTGAACGACCCTTTACTAGTCATTGCCTCTAGTAAAAGTGGTCGTTAAGACCGAAAGATCTGGTCAGTTCTCGTTTTTCATTTTCCTCCACGGCATCACCTTTATTTATTCTTAGCATCACGTTTTATATATTTCGTGACCAAGTTATTCATATATATATATATATATATATATATATATATATATATATATATAATATATATATATATATATATTAGATAGTGTATTGTTACTTACACACGCGTGACTTTCTGTATTCAGAAAGCTCGAGAATATTAGACTGACATTTTATTTGACAAGGTTAAGGGGTTAAGGTTAGCATTAGCAAAGAATAAAGCATAGCAGTGAGATTAACAGGAGGAGTTTTAATTGGAGATGACTTCTGAATTTCCGACGGAGGGAAGGATGTGACTGGTATGTACGACTGATCGGTTTTGATCATTGAAGAATTACCGACTCTCACACAATATTTGATTGAGTAAAGAGGACCAAAGAATACAAATATCTGCATGGGCAACGGTAGCATACAGTCAAGAAGCCCGTAAGAGCACTATCCAAAGTAATATCTATAGAAGAGGGTTTAAACTTTGCATCTAAATTAAAATGAATTCACGTTTGAAGTAAGAAACGCATCATTTCTTATTTTTACCCGTTTTGGCCGCATCAAAGGCTTTCCATCTTTGATCTGTCCTTGTCTCAAAAAAAAATCACCGATAATCGGAATATACCGGTTAATCAAGAAGAATGATTTTTACCTTTTCTTAACCATTCCATAATGAAACAATCATACACTTGAAAGGTACGAGCTTTTGAAATTCCAAGTGGTGATGATGAAAGACAGAAAGAGAGAAATCTAAAAGTTCAAATTGAGAATTAGCTCACTTTTCAGTTCATGGAGCGTTCAGGGAACTCTTTTACTTTTCTAGTACATGATACATGACCCAGGGAGAGATCTAGAGCGGTTAGCATCCGTTGCGCGAAATATTGAAGAGTGTTTCTGGGCAAAAAATGGAGCCGAACTTAGATTGGATGTTTGTTGTGTCTGTGCTTAGACGCAATACGCCGGCGATTTTGGGGAAGTCCGTTTTTGAAGTGGTTTGCAAAATGAGGCATTGCTCTCTCTCTCTCTCTCTCTCTCTCTCTCTCTCTCGGGGAACAAGCTATGTTGATACAGCTTTAACCTAACGAGACAACAGCAGCCGCCATAGCATCACACTGAGAACTAATTAGTAAAGTACGCCTCTCTCTCTCTCTCTCTCTCTCTCTCTCTCTCTCTCTCTCTCTCTCTCTCTTAAATGTATTCGCTAATTGAATCAGAACGTCAAGCTCTGCCATGATCCTTTCATCTTGGTAAATGATCGCTCGAGTCCTCAGATTGACGGACTTTTATTTTAGCGTTCCACTCGATGTACACATTCGAGAACTTTTTTCTTTTTTACGCTCCGATATCAAAATCATAATAATAGCAACGTAGGCGCTTTTTTTTATCTTTTCAGTTCACTCCCAAGTGGATGCCTTTGGCATAATGACGCCATTCCATTTCGGGGATTTTATTTGGTATTTATTTGCTTATTTGTTTGTTTATTGATCTGACTCTTCATTTGTTTACCAATTTGATTGCTAATTATCCTAGTCAGTCCTCCTAATAGTGCAATCGTTATATTTTCATACTAATAATAATAATAATAATAATATTTTCATACTTTTATTATTAATAATATTAATATTAATCGTGTTAATATTTTCATATTTAGATTAATATTATTAATTCCGTACTGTGATTAATAATAATAATAATAATAATAATAATAATAATAATAATATTAATAATAATAATAATAAATAAGTAATTTCATACTTTGATTAATAATAATAATTTCTTACTGTGATTAATAATAATAATAAAAATTTCTTACTGCGATTATAATAATAATAATAATAATGATGATAATATTTTTCATACTTTGAATAACTTTAGTAATAATAATAATAATAATAATAATAATAATAATAATAATAATTAATAATAATAACTAATAATAATAATAATAATTACGAATTACGATCCGTAAGTTACTGGAAACTTGTACAAATTTTGCTCTATCCTGTAAATCGGACTGCAATTTTGAACCCATTTCAGAGTTTCGGTATCAGATACAGACCAGAATTTTATCACTCACTATTAACCATCTTCCCCCCCTCCCCCCCCCCCCCCCCTCGCCAACCCTACCCCCTCCCCAGTATAAATGAAAGGAAAATAATAGCCTTTAATCAGCATAAATTATTAATGAAAGCTTTCGCTAACAATGATTTTTTTTTTATCTTTTCGTGTGAACGGTACATTACATCAAATTTTCACATCATAATGAAGTAAATCGTAATGAAGAGTTCGTATTAGTCCACCGAAACGTGTTTCTTTTGTTCAAAGACGAGGATGACGTCATCATGTGCTGGTGATCAGATTAGCAGCGCGAACAGAAATCAGAGTTTGCTGAATTTGTTATAAGTCGTTTGTGCCTTTTGATATTCATCTCTATTATTATTTATATTTAACAGGAAGATGAAGCGATGTTAATTTGCCAGGTATTGCACTCTTATAGAGTTGACTAGATAAAAACTTCTACGTTTTAGGAGACGTCGCGTTGAAGGCATTGAATTATGCCACCGGTGGCATTACTGGAACAGTGTTTAGATTGTCTGTCATTCTTGAAACACCTGATAAGTTTTTTTTTTTTTTTTTTTTTTTTTTTTTTCAATTTAAACATTGCATCAAGAGAACCAGATATTTGTTTATTTAAAGGTAATCGTTCCTGGTGCACTATTTTCCTAAAATATTAGACTTCAAGAAAGGTTAACACCAGAATGCTGAAATTTTGAATTTTGGGGGGCCGGGGTGGGGGGGCGTTTTTTTTCCAAAATACGATACCGTTTGTTTAGTCACCACCTGTTTCTCTCCTTATTCCGTCTATCCACTCCTATATTTTCCCCCCTCTCGTCTTCCTCCGTCGATCGCCAGTCCCTCTTCTTAGTAAAATGGGCGAGAATGATC
>NC_061092.1:11392374-11404874 GCF_015104395.2 Macrobrachium nipponense | reverse complement strand
GAGAGAGAGAGAGAGAGAGAGAGAGAGAGAGAGAGAGAGAGAGTACATGTATTCGTCTGTCGTCTTTGCAATTTGTGAAAAATGCATAAACTATTCATCATCAGAACTGACAGACAGACAGACAGACAGACAGACATAGTTAGCGAGAGAGAGACAGACAGACAGCCAGACAGATTTCATCTTTGTGTATCACCTATAAATTGACTTAAAACTCCATCCCTCATCAGAACTGCCAACTGCAAATTAAACCCTTTACCGCCATTGCATCAGTAGTTAAAAAAAACAAAACAAAAACAAAAAATCGGAGGAAAAAAAATTCGGGACAATTTGTTTTTCCTTGTTCTTCTTCACCTTCCGGTGGCCCCGATAAATCATCGCTCTCGACGGGAAATATTCTTCCTCGTTTGTCGTGTAATTATTTAGAATTGCAATATTCCCCGCGAATAAGATTTCTCCTCGTTCCACTGGAAGTCGCCGTCTATCACGTGACAAATCCAGCTGCAGCAGCAGCAGCAGGCTGCAATGATTCCCTTAATTTGAATTCGCCTGCAAGAGAGAGAGAGAGAGAGAGCAGTTGCTCCAGTGCAACTGCAACTTGCAATATGTTTGCTCAGTGTCTTTGATTGGACTGAGGCACGGCCGGTCTGGATTAATTATTATTTTTTTATTCGGGTTTATTTAATTTTAGTTATTCGTGCGATACATAACACTTGAGTACTTGATTTTTAAAAAATGCGCATGAATTAAAAATTGTTGATATCTACTGAAGCATGAGAAATAAGGAAAATGAAAGCTACTTGTATTATGTTATCTAATAATAATAATGATATTAATAATAGTACTAATAATAATAATCTCACTATAATGGGCGTAATGTCTGTCCGTCCGTCTGTCATTCAATCAAGGCCAAACGGCTGGTCCGATGGGCATGAAACTTGGCAGGGTTATAGTGGGGACCTCCAAGATGGTTTTAATGGGGTTTCATCCCACCTCCCTCTCCACCCGCTCCGAAAGGGGGGGAGGTGAGAAGGGATTCCCTGAAATGGGGCTGGTTCTGCCCGTGAAACGAGGCTAGTTACGTTCATAGACTAGATATTTACGAATTTTCATACATAATTTCTGTATACATATGTTTGCTAGTAGTAATGATAATGGTAAAGGATAATTATTTTTCTTGATGACGTGGTAGTTAATTAAGCAATGAAACGTTTATTTTCGTGTAAATAATTCACTTCCGAAATAATGTACAATGACACATGGGAATGAGATCCTTCTGAAATAATCATGCCCCGACACAAATCCAAATCAAGCGCCTCAGTGGCGTGGTCGGTTTGGTCTTGGCCTGCCACCTCGGTGGCTGCTAGTTCGATTCTCGGGCATGCTATTGAGGGGTCAGGGATGTGTATTTCTGGTGATAGAAGTTCACTCTCGACGTGGTTCGGAAGTCACGTAAAACCGTTGGTCCCATTGCTGAATAACCACTGGTTCCATGCAACGTAAAAACACCATACAAACAAATAAACAAATCCAAGTCAACAGATGAAAAACTTGAGTCATGTTTCTGAAAATAACAACCTTCTAATGCATATTTGTACATCGCTCTCTACATATGTAAATCATAATATGAATATCCTTCGATGTTAAGGCTTAGAATATGTTTTTCTGCAAAATATTTACAAGCAATGAACTTTGTTATGCTGAAATTTATTAAAATTTTTGTACGTCGTTGTATATAATTCTAATAATCACGATGTCCTTTTAACTTCTCGGATTCTTTAGACTATTTTGGAGACGTTTGTCACTACAAAGCCTAAGATACTGTTCGAGGATTCTGAAACAAACGAGGCGTGATCCGATCTCCAGCTTACTCGGGGCGCGTGCTGAAAATCTACGGTCAAATAGCGCGTTGTTTCACCAACGAAAATTAAAATAAATTTGCTATATTTTATTAGAAGTAATTGTTATGTACTGTTTAATATGCTTATTATTTATTTTGTATATTTTCACTGATATATAAATCATAAAATACCCCATCCTAAGATTCCTGTATCTTTAACTCAACGCGAAACATCTTTTTCGGGCCTTTTGATCCCTTCCTAAACCCCCCCCCCCCCCAACAACAGCAACAAAGTAGTTTGTAGGCTTACTCCCCGAGTAAGCGAAAACCTGACGTCCGTAGCCAGATTCGAACCCCATCCACGGTATGAGAGCGAGGTCACGTTACCCGCCTGACCACGAGAGAGAAATTGAGAAGCTGAGATGACGTTATTGTTGTTACAGTTATATACATATATATTGTAAAAAAGGGACTATCGATTTCACATATCCTTTTACACGTACGGCCTTAATATATCTGCAGAGAAAAATAGGATTTTATGAGCTCGTTGTTAGTTTCCCCGCAATTTTTAATCAAAGTTATCAACTCGCCAAAGCTGCATTTCGCCACGAACTGCCGACACTTCCCCTGATGGGCAGTTATTGCCTATGACGTCATTAGCACTACTACGACGCAATCGTTATGGGCGATGAAAACTATCAACACTCATCCGCCGCCAATTGGAATTCATTCCTGTAATAAGAGAGAGAGAGAGAGATGGGGAAAAGTCTTATTATTATTATATTATTTATTCTTTTAGATTAAAGCAGATTTGCACTGCCACGAGCTCTTGCCCTGAGAGCACGTCAAGAAGAGAGAGAGCGGGATGGGGGAAAGTTTTTTAATATTATTATTATCATTATTATTTATTCTTTTAAATAAAAACAGCCTTGCACTGGCACGGGCTCTTGCCCTGGTATAGCACGTCAAGAAGAGAGAGAAAGAGAGAGAGATGAGGGAAAGTTTATTATTATTATTATTATTATTATTATTATTATTATTATTATTATTATTATTATTATTATTTATACTTTTAGATTAAAAGAGCCTAGCGCTGGCACGGGCTCTTGCCTTGGTATAGCACGTCAAGAAGAGAGAGAGAGACTTTTTTTTCAGATTTAGCCAGCCTTGCACTGTCATGGTCTCTTGCTCTAGTGCAGTTGGTGTGGAAGGAGAGAGAGAGAGAGAGAGAGAGAGAGAGAGAGAGAGAGAGAGAGAGAGAGAGAGAGAGAGAGATTGTTATGCAGTATTTTTCATAGAGAAATAGAGCTGCAGTATGTTAACTCCTCGAGATAATTGCGATATCTTTCACTTGTATCAAAGAGCTGACCAAAACGAGCAGTTTTACCTTACGGCAAAACAGTAAGCTCTCTCTCTCTCTCTCTCTCTCTCTCTCTCTCTTCTCACTCTCTCTCTCTTCTCTCTCTCTCTCTCTCTCAGTGCCAGTGCCTGCAAAAAGTCAGTTTCGTTCTCTCTCAAAAAATCATAGAACATATTTTTAATCTTTTAATGACATGAAGAACAAAGCACATACATCTGATAAATCTATAATATATTATTCATATATAATATTTTATACGTACCCAACTCTTCTCTTGAATTAACTCATCTGAGGTTGTGTTGTTACCACAGGGTTGTTTATCGTCTAATTTGCAACATGCATTTTCTATGTCATTCCATTTCTGCAGGATATCTCCTTGTGGCTGCATCCGCCATTGTCATCTAAATCAGAATTTGTTTAATTCACATACACATTAATAATGAGACTTCACTACTAACGCAGGAAATGGCATATCCTTTGAAGGAACGAAGTTATTATCCTTTGTGTCTATGTAAATGTCGAGGTATGATCATATCCTTGAATGAGGAGGTCAGCTCAGCATCGCAAAGTCTGCGTAATCGCTTTCTCTCTCTCTCTCTCTCTCTCTCTCTCTCTCTCTCTCTCTCTCTCTCTCTCTCTCTCTCTCTCGGAAGGTGATTCCCGAGTCATTCCCCCACGCTTCTTTTAACGCTATCACCCTCCGTTAGCTCGTCTCTCTCTCTCTCTCTCTCTCTCTCTCTCTCTGGAATGTCGATTCCCGAGTCATTCCCGCTTTCTTTTTACGCTATCACCCTCCGTTAGCTCTCTCCTCCTCGTCGGTTTTGGAATAAAACCCTATTTTTTTCGTACAAAGATAAAAGGGTTGTTCTTGTTCTTGTTTCTTCATAATCTTGATTTTCATGATTTTGAAAACTTTTTTTCTTAATTTTCCTGATCTTGAATTTTTTTTTTCTTTTTTTTTTTACAAATACATGAGCAGATGATTTTCCTGTAAAAAGAAGTCTTAGGCGAAAACCAGAATTGTACTTTTCATAAGGTGTTTTCTCGACATAGGCCATTTTTGGCAAAAATTGAGGTCAAAAATTTTTCACAAAAAAGATTTTTTTTTTTTTTATTTATTTAAAAGGGGATGGAATGAAAGTTACCAGATCCGGCCCGGTTAGTATATACGTATACGTATATATATATATATATATATCTATATATATATATATATTATATATATAATATATATATATTATATATATATATATATCATCTTCTTCCTTATATAAAATATATAATATATATGTGTCGAATATTATGAGATATGAGATATAGATATATATTTACATATATATATATATATATATAATATATATATATATATATATATATATATATAATATATATATTATATATGATTTTATTTTTTTTCATTACCCCCGAGACAAACATGAATATACGATTATTCGCTAAATTTAACGTAACAAAAGTTGATAATCCCATTGTGACCAAGGTAGAGCTAACGATGAGTTATTAAGCATCCGAAGAATGACGCTGACATCGTTAAAAAAGATGACAAAAAAAAAGAGAAGGTACAGAAGTATTCGCGTAATTGGGAAGAACCAACAACAACCAAAAAAAAAAAAAAAAAAAAACAACGGGAACACGTTAAGTCCCAATCTTTTCGAGTTACCGTGATCGGTATGACCCAATTACGCGAAAGAGGTGTAATTGGAAAGAGAGTTTACAAAAAAAATTACCCTCGTCGTCATTATTGTCTTTTTGATGCTGGGGAAACATTCACTCCAATGCAATAATGTTAAGAGAGAGAGAGAGAGAGAGAGAGAGAGAGAGAGAGAGAGAGAGACTGCTGCCCGATCATTACCAAGATGAAAGGATCATACCATTCCGAATCAATTAATGAATGTATTTAAAAGTCTCCGGTCTTTTTTTTTTATGGAGACACAGACGCGGCGACTGTTAGTTACTAATTAGTTCTCTGGATGTGTGTGTCTGTGTGTGTGTGTAGATACGGTAATTGTTGTCTCTGATGCTTAAAGGTGTATGAACGGTACATGTTCGTTTACGCAGTCATGAGATTGTGTGTTATGAAGCCTTGGCTGAATAATAATCATAACAATAATAATACTAATAATAATAATAATTATTATTATTATTATTATTATTATTATTATTATTATTATTAATTAAAGTCTGTTAATTTATTTTAATCATGACTAAATCACTGTTAGATGGCAAAAGCTATTATTATCATTATCATTATTATTATTGTTATTATTATTATTGTTTTTATTATTATTAATTTATTTTAAATAACAGAAAATCACAGTTAGATGGGTAACATTATTATTATTATTATTATTATTATTATTATTATTATTATTATTATTATTTTAATTAATTAATTAATTAATTAATTAAAGTCTGTTTAATTTTTTATTGTTTTTTAATCATGACTAAATCACTGTTAGATGGCAAAAGCTATTATTATTATTATCATTATTATTGTTATTATTATTATTATTTTCATTATTATCAATTTATTTTAAATAACAGGAAATCACTGTTAGATGGGTAACATTATTATTATTATTATTATTATTATTATTTTATTATTATTATTATTATTATTATTATTATTTTATTATTATATTATTAGTTATTATTATTCCAAATAGGACGAAAATACTGTTATGTGGAGAGAGCACTGTTTATGACCATAATGGTAATTATATTTAATCTGCATTTATTCATAAGCAAGTAGAACAAACGGCCATTGAATGTGTAAAGCACTAGTTATATTTATCATCATTATTAATATTAATATACCACCTAATTATTGGAGCCGACGCTGGTAAACTGTTCAAAAGCGGCAACCTTTTTTTTTTCTTTTTTTACTTACATTGTTGTTTGTGTGCATATATTTATTTTCCTTAATTTTTCATCCCTCCTTGTCATTATTTTTTAAATTCTGTCTTCGTTTCCTCATATCTTCATTATGAGCTCTGCGAGTTTATGTTATTTTTAAGCTTATTCTCCATGAATGCTTGCTAATAATAATTAATTATACTATTAAATAATGATTTAATTATTATAAAATATGTAGTGATAATAATATTAATACTAGTTTTATATATATATATATATATATATATATATATATATATATATAATATAGTATATAATATATGCGTATGTGTGCATGTAATTATCTGAGTATAATTATAAGCATTTTCCTTCTTTAACACTTATACACGCGCGTCTGTTTTATGATTTATTTGATTTAGATATGAAAAAAAATAAATAAAAAAAAGACTTCCATTTCCTCAGGATGATCCAAACTTTTATAACCATCATTATGAAGCGAATCGCATTTGGCGGCAGGCAAAAGTAAATAAATAGCTTTGCGCCTCTTCCTTTTAATTAGCATAAATGAGGACGAATACCATTTTATCAATTCCAGCGCCGTCGGCTCACGGCTGGAAAAGGCAGCAACAGCAGCAGCAGCAGCAGCTGGTCCAGAAGAATTTGGGAAAATGTCGGAGTTTGGTCAGACTCATAATTGCAGCGAACGACATAGTAGGTATCCCTTTCAAGCGCTCGTCTCAATTTGCACGATGAGACCTTTCATATTTATAGAAATAACCCGACATTTTTAACGAGTTGTTATTTTCGCGTTTTGATTCCGCCGAAATCAAAACGCGTTCGTTAAATTGGCTGGTTACAGCCGAAGCAATTTTATAATTTTTTTTTACTTTTTGTATTTACATCTAGCGGTGAATTTTAACAAACATTATTTCATGTTAGTATTTTTTTCGAATTTTTTTTTATCACCAGTTGGTGAAGTAATTCATTCATGAGTGATATGTGAAATGTTTTATGGTAACGTGGTTTCTTTATTTGTAACAAAAAATTAAAACAGAAATACACACACACACACCAGAGATGTGGCTTTTTTTTCTAACTTACTGCTTGACTGTAGGATTCTCTCTCTCTCTCTCTCTCTCTCTCTCTCTCTCTCTCTCTCTCTCTCTCTCTCTCTCTCTCACTCGAATGACTAATCGATAAGGGAGGAAAACCAAGACGATTGGTAATATCACCTTTTATGCTGGCCCTCTGGTAGAGTGGTTAGAATCGTGGCATACCAAGCGGATGTCGAGGGTTCGCGTCTCCCCCACGGCGATGAAAAATCACTGGTTCTGTATCACGATCAGTTACTGCTGCAGTGTGGGGTCCACGGTTGGAGGTTGAAGCTAACAGTCTTTGGAAGCTTGAATTTCAAGTCAATGGCCCCTTTGGTGTGCTAGTTCTAAGGGTAGGTTTCATCTACTAAAATAATAATGATAACAATAATAATGCTAATAATTAACCGTTGATTTAACCGTTAGAATGGCTATATATACAGACACATATATTTACATTATATATATGTGTATATATTACCACTATTATTATTTCAGTAGATGAAACCTACCCACATGGAACAAGCACACAATAGAGGCCATTGACTTGAAATATATATATATATATATATATATATATATATATATATATATATATATATATATATATATATTATATTGTTATAGATTGTTAACCACCACACGATACACTTATCAAATTATAGATTACACCTGTATTCACTTAACAGGATACGAAATTCACAAGCTGTGAAATCGTACCACAACCTTTAACCAAAGTGTGCAAAATCAATTCAGGGGTGAAAATAAACACTTGAGAAAAATCACTTCAATTCAATACATAACTCTAAGGCAGAAATCACACCTGAACCTCTATAATACAAAAATATATGAATAACAAGCACACTTAAATAGCCACTAAACAAATCCCAAATACTCAACTAATACCAGAAACATACACATTCAAACACAAAAAGGAGGGGGTCCAGAAAGGAAGAGGAAGGCAAAAAGAAAGAATATCCTAACATATACACGCTAATATTCCTAACAACTTCTCCGTATGTTTTAAAGTTCTCCTCTTGCAAGACAAGGTACAACTCCACGTCTGGAGGACAAATCAGGGTGATTATCCGATGCTAATCCAATCACAGCGCTGAATCCAAAAATGTCAACAGGTGGCTGGCAAGTATCAAGCTGTCCACTGAATACGACAGCAGAGGAACATTTGCCGTGAGCTTATCAAATGTAAATAATTTACCTTGGGACAGAGAGGTCCCCTTGGCTTTTTAACTGAACCAAGGGCGTTAAGAATAAATCCTGAAGCTGCAGACTGGGAGATCCAAAAGGTATGTATGGGGTGAATAATCTCCAGTCCATGTACATAAGCAGAGGCCAAAAATCAGTACCAATAGCGCCCAAGCCAAGGTCCAGGAAGCAAGTGGCTCATATCACCACCGAAGACTTCCATAACCCCACTGGTCAGCAAGAGCCGGGGGGTTGGAAGGGGGAGAAGAACACTCCCAGAGAAATCACCAAATATGGAATTTGAAAAAGAGGATTAGCAAAAACATACAACAAGCCAAACACTGGAGAGGAGAAAACTAGCAGTTACCATTCTTATCTAATTAACAGTTTTAAAAAATAATCTAATACATTATTCACTTATCATTAACTGGCAACAAGATGACAATATATATATATATATTATATATATATATATATATATATATATATATATATATATATATATATATATACGTAATGTAAGACCATTCATATAGCATAACACGCAGGATGCATCCTCGCACACACGGAGCCCTTTATGACAATCCATCGTGTAATTATTTCCGTGTAGCAAATAAACTCTCATGATAATGTATCACCCATCCCATAATCGAATGTATTGGCGCGACAAATCCCATTCCATTCGAATCGTCCGGCACTTCACTCGACACTGTTATGGCCCATAACAGTATTGCGATGACGCAATCCGTTATGGCCGATGAAGCTTACCAACACTCATGCGTCGTGTGTGAGGATTTAACTTGCTGTGGACGACGAGAGAGAGAGAGAGAGAGAGAGAGAGAGGAAACTTGTGCTGTACGTTCGTGCCTCAAGAATTGAATCCGGACGTGGTGACCTATGTTGCCAGACGAACGATTATGGCTAACTTTAACCTTTAAAAGATTGAAAACTACTGAGGCTAGAGGGCTGCAATCTGGTACGTTTGATGATTGGAGGGTGGATGATCAACATACCGATTTGCAGCCCTCTAGCCTCGGAGTATTTTAAGATCTGAGGGCGGACAGGAAAAGTGCGGACAGACGGACAAAACCATCTCAACAGAATTCTTTTACAGAAAACTAATAATCTTACGGGCTACCCTATGAGCAAGAGCCCGTGCTGGCATAAGGTCAGCTAAATCTAAAACAACAACAAACAAATAAGAGCGCAAACACCGTTCCAACAATACCTTTAGAGGGTAATATTCAGATCCTTCAAAGAGAGGCTTATGAAAACCCCTAGTTCCAACTCGATCAATATTAACAGCCAGATGGTATTTAGGAAACTGTAATTGATCCTGGTTTTATGCAGACATGAATATTGATAAGGAAACAGCCCACTTTGATTTCAGTTCAGCAGTGGGATGATCAACCACGTTGTTATTCATTCCTTTGACAACGGTCAAATGCATTCAACTCCATTATCATGTAAATTTTAAGTAATCCGGCATTCATGGCGAAAGGATAAAAGGAATTCTTTGCAACTGATTGATTAAAAGATTTATTGCGATTATTTTTTTTTTCATGTACGTGATAAGGTACTGAGATTTATCCAATTTTTAAAATTTGTTGGGGAAAAGATATGATTTTAATTCGGCATAAGAATCAACTTTGCTTAGTATTTCGATTACTTTGTAATTCAAGGTTTTCCTCGTCAGAATACTTGAAATTATTATCATTATTTTAGTAGATGAAACCTATTCATATGGAACAAGCACACCAAAGGGGCCACTGACTTGAAATTCAAGCTTCCAAAGAATGTTGGTTTCATCCTCCCACTGCAGACCCCACACTGCAGCTGTGACTGATCATGATAAAGAGCCAGTGATTTTTCATCGGCCCAGGGGAGACGCGAACCCGCGACATTTAAGTGACTAGCGGAAATTCCACGACACTAATCACTATATCAGTGGGCCAGCAATTAATAGGATAATGAGTATTCGTTGGTAAACCTGTCTGTCCGTCCTCCATAATCTCCTTCCAATGCTGAGAGAGTGCCTAGGCCTCGGAAATTCTTTATCATGTAAATTTGGGACCAGAACTCTTGAGAGTGACACCATTATGGGGAGGTGAAAGGCAAATTGCAATTGAGAGGAAGATGTTGGATGGAAGAGAAATAGAAAGCGAAAAGAAACAAAAGGAAAGACGTCGACGAGTTTCTTTTTTTTTTCTTTCTTTTTTTTTTCTTTTTTTTTTTTTGTTCGATTGGCATCTCTCCAGAAGAGCTTCAGCCATTAAGAGATTAACACAGAGACACCGGAACAAACATTGGTATTTTACAAATCTCTCTCTCTCTCTCTCTCTCTCTCTCTCTCTCTCTCTCTCTGTCGGTAGCACATCGGGCCGAAAGCCAGACATCTTTAGGCTTTTCCATAGACCTTTCCTACCCATCCAACAAGAACAACAAGAACAACAACAAAGTAGTTTTTAGGCTTACTTCCCAAGTAAGTGGAAAATATCGGACGCTATCTTATCATAACTGAAAAACGGCAGCAGTCCATTCTGTTGTCTCGTTTTTAGCTTTAAAAAAAAATAAAAGTGTCTTTCACAACTTTTATTTCATCACAACAGTTTTCTTCGTCCCATTTTCTTCCTCATCTTAAAAATTCTTCCAAAACTTTCGTCTCGTAAAAAGTGCCTTTCACAAAGTTTTCTTTTTCATCACAAGTTTTTGCAAATTTTCTCTCATTATAAAAAACTCTTTTAAAAAAAATGTGGTAGCGGTTTATACAACATTTAATTAGTGTAGTCATCTGTTTGCGTCGTGTGACCTTCTTTTCATCAGCGTTCAGTAATAATAATAATAAATAATTATAATAATAATAAAGGAGAAGACCTCTAAGGTCACTACACCCTGCTTTTTTTTACAAACATTATTTTGGACATTTCTCTTTAGTAGAGTAGCCGGGATGCTCACTGTCGGTAGTACTCACATCCCGTGGCATTATTTACCATTCTTAGTGGTTATTATAACATTTCATCGCCTATAAAAGAAAACGTCGAGAAATATGTTCTTTTTTGCGCACTTTTATTTGATTTAATACTACGTCGGTTGGTCCAGGACGTAGGTACAACACCTTCATTACTATATATATAATATATAGATATATATATATATATATATAATATTATATATATATATATATATATATATATATATATATATATATATATTATATATATATATATATGTATTATATATAACAGATAGATATTTATATATGTATATATTCATATATAATATATATTTATACTCATAATTTCAATGTGTGTGCGAGTGTGTGTATGTGTCTGTGTGTGTAATGACGAGGACATAGCTATTCACATCATCCCTGCAGCTTTAAAAAAGAAAAAAAAAAGAGTCAGTCGGTGGTTTTAATCTCTAGAAAGGGGATTAGGGCTCTGACCTGAAGAAAACCACATTCAAATGGCCTGAATCATTCAGACATTCCCCGACCCTTCAACCTTTAAATCCTCAATGAATGCTGAGTGTGGCACCATATTCCCAGTGCCTGGAATCAGGGTGTGAAAGGATTTTAGAAAAACAGGAACGATTTCTCTAGGTGATGGAATCTCTCCACTAGAACATCCTAACTTCGTAACTACTTCTGGAAATAGGCATCGACTTCGTTTGATGTTGTTGAAGTTACGACCTGAAGTTAGCAATAATGCCATTGATTCGATTTCTCGGGAAGTATCCTAGAAAAGGTCTGTCCTCTTAAAAACATAAATCTACAAAAAAAAATACTGTATTTATATATCTATTAACCTTAGAATCTTCATTATACCATTGAAGGATGAATTACACGCAAGCCACTGAAGTCTTATGTAAAACGCTTGGTTATATTTATTTTTAATCGACGGTAAATTATCCCTGCCGATATCGTTGACACCAATGATGGATGGTGTGAATGAGCATCCGCTGATCATGATTATATATATATATATATATATATATATATATATATATATATATATATATATATGTGTGTGTGTGTGTGTATATATATATATATATATCTATACATATATATATATATATATATATATATATATATATATATATATATATATATATATATATATATATATAT
>NC_061092.1:11379874-11389874 GCF_015104395.2 Macrobrachium nipponense | reverse complement strand
AGAGAGAGAGAGAGAGAGAGAGAGAGAGGAGTGTTATTGTATTTTATATAAATTTTGTGTAGAAAACCTCGGAACAAATAAAGAATTAATTCAATCGAAGCAAATTCGATTCGACAACGGAATTGTGTTATTAATCACTGTATTCGCTCTACTGTCGTGTTGGTGAGCTGAGCCCATCAATAAAAATTCCAAGTAAAAAACGAAAAAAAAAACATACATATATATATATTTCCTTTATTCTACTTCAGTTTATTTTTCTGTTTTACAGTTTATTATTCTGTTTTACATACGTTTTCGTTGTTTTACCGCCTCGCTGACTGGGTAATAATACCCCTCCTCGTTTGTTGTGTAATTATTTAGGAAGGTAATATCGCCAAGGTTGAGAATTCTCGTTCCTCTGGCATCGCCGTCTGTCACGTGACAAATCCAGCGGCAGTAGTAGTAGGAGAACCAGCCTGCAATGAGTGCCTTGATTTGAATTAGCCTGTAAGGGGAGAGAGAGAGAGAGAGAGAGAGAGAGAGAGAGAGCAGTTTCCCCAAAGCAACTGTAACTTGTAACATGTTTACTCAAGGTCTTTGATGGGCCTGAACAGAGCTATTTCCACTTCTGGAGGAAGAGTTTGCGCTCTATTTTTATTTCAATTCCGGTTCTTGATGATATAATTCTCCCGGTTAAATGGGCTGTCAGTCTCGGAATGACAGAGGTAAACGGCTGGTTGATAGCGTGGAAGTTTTTTCATTGGCGAATAAAACTAATTTGATATTTGGATGTTGCTGTACTTTGCGTGCAAGTGGGTTGCCTCCTCTCCATGTTGCAATTGTTGAGTTGAGAGTACGAAATTTAAAAAGAAAAAACAGAGAAATATAAGAAAATAAAGAAATTTTTTGAAAATTTAAATGAGGAAAAAATGTAATGATTTTCATATATATGATGGGTTTTCAATATTGTCAAGATGTGAGTCTGCAAAGCGTCTGAAATCTTCTTAAAGAAATTATGCTTGGTTGGAATATTTATTATAGAAATAATCTTTATAAATAAAACTTTTATTAAGTGTTGAACGCAGAAAAATGTAAATCAAAATATTCCATAATACACGAAGAGGATAACTAAAACTAGAATTTAATGGATATAGATGCAAGTGACCTTTGTGGGTCCATTAATGACCAGATACCCTTTGACCTATTGTACTGACCGAGTATCATTTCAAAGTATCATTTATAACCGAAAAGTGCATTTTTAAATTATATAATTTTGCAAGCATATATATTTCTGTTCGGTTAAACAAATCTCGGTATAGAACTGCCATTTCCATGACCTCAAATACGTTTTTTTTTTTATAAAATTAAAAGAAAAAACCGAGCACGGCTCAATCAAACATTTGTGAGGTTTAAAAGTTCTGTAATATTCCAACTAAATTCTGAACACTAAATGTAAGGCAATGTCAATTTTAAAAACAAATTTAAGGGATTTAAATTTAAAATGCATCTTTGGAATTTTGTGTTTAGAAAATTGTAAGGAATTTTGTATTAAAAAAACGTTAAGGAATGTTGTGTTCAAAAAAAAATTTAACAAATTTTAAATTTAGAATCAAATTTATTGAATATCAAAATTAAAATTAACGCTTTTTAAATTTGAAATCAAACTTCATGAATTTCAAAATTAAGATTAAGTCATTTTAAACTTGAAATCAAATTTATTGCGTTTCTAAATTAAAATTAAGGCATTTTAAATTTTAAATCAAATTAAGGAAATTTGAAGCAAAAATATTTCAGGAATTATGAATTTTAAATACAAATACTTCAGGAATTGTAATTTTAAAGACAAAATCGTTTCAGTAATTTCTAGTTTAAAAACAAAAATATTTAAAGAATTTTAAATTTAAAAAAATATGTAATGAATTTCAAATCTAAAAACAAAGGTATTCAGTAATTTTCAGCTTAAACACAAAAATATTTAAAGAATTTTAAATTAAGAAAATATATGATGAGTTTCTAATTTAAAAACAAAGGTATTTAAGGAATTTCCATTTTAAAACAAAAATATTTAAGGAATTTCAAATTTCAAAACAAAGTTATTTAAGGACTTTCTAGTTTAAAAACAAAAGTAATTCAGGAATTTCCAATATAGCCAAAAGACCCGGTTGAGATAAAAGCCTGCAACATTCTGCAAAATCCAACGACCTCTGGATTATTTCCATTCAATTACCCTCAATTATAAGCCTTGCAGATTAACAGCAGTTTTTTTTTATTTTTTTTATTTTTAATAATTCATCCACATAAAGTTTGAAAGTCTTTAATTTTATTGGTGAATTGAAAATTTAATTAATCTCTTCGCAGTTTATCTCTCTGTGATAAATTGTGTCATTTGGTTCCGGATCCAATTCGGGGAGGGTTAAACATTCGGTCAAATTTGCTAGATTCCAGTCAGTAATTCCTGGCGTCATTCCCATTTGCTTCTAGTAAACATGATGGAGAGAGAGAGAGAGAGAGAGAGAGAGAGAGAGAGAGAGAGAGAGAGAGAGAGAGAAGGAGGGGTGTTTCTACAGCAGTCAACATTTCATTGATTTAAGAGACAGGAGCGTTGTTAATAATAATAATAATATAATAATAATAATAATAATAACACAGAGAGAGAGAGAGAGAGAGAGAGAGAGAGAGAGAGAGAGAGAGAGAGAGGTTTCCACAGCAGTCAGCATTTTCATTTATTTAATGACCAGGAATAGTAAGTAGAAGTGTTTTTGACGGGAATAATAATAATAATAATATAATAATAATAATAATATATGAATATATATATACATATATAATATATATATATCTATATATATATATATATATATATATATATATAATATATATATATGTATATATATATATGCATATCTATGTATATATATATATATATATATATATATATATATATATATATATATGAGAGAGAGAGAGAGAGAGAGCGAGAGAGAGAGAGAGAGAGAGAGAGAGAGAGAGAGAGAGAGAGAGATTTTAGATTTCTAAAGCAGTCAACATTTCATTGATTGACGATTTAAAGACCAGAATAATAAGCAGAGGCAATAAACTGAATGTTTGTCAATGTTTATAACAGTACTTAGAATGTTTCAGACCATACATAGGAAAGATATGTTGTGTTAAAAGACTAAGCATTTATATATCAGTATACATCTACGTGGCTGTAATAAGGTGATGCATATACAAACACACACACACACACATACACTCGCACGCACACACATACACATATGTGTAAGGAGAGCATGAGTGTAGTTTCTTGTTGGAGGAGAGAGGAAACAGAAGTACTGAGAGAGAGAGAGAGAGAGAGAGAGAGAGAGAGAGAGAGAATTAAGGACGAGCACGAGTGAAAGAGAGGGCAATAATTAAAGCCCAGATAAAGAGAGAGAGGGAGAGAGAGAGAGCAATAGTTAAGGACGAGCCAAAGATGGTGAGAGAGAGAGAGAAGCAATAATTAAGGATTATTTTACGGAAAATGGAGACATTAGAGAGAGAGAGAGAGAGAGAGAGAGAGAGAGAGAGAGAGAGAGCTAATGAAGTTATTTTTTACCGAACATTAGAGCGAGAGAGAGTGGAGAAAGAGAGAGATAGAGAGAGGAGAGAGAGAGAAAGAGAGAGAGACTAAGAATGAAGTTGATTTTTTTACCGAACATTAGCGAAGAGGAGTGGAGAAAGAGAGAGAAAGAAAGAGAGAAGAGAGGAGAGGAAAGAGAAAAGAAGAGGAGCCAATAATCAAGGATTTTTTTTTTTTTTCAAAAACTAAAACAGTCCATGACGTCATTCGCAATGTTCAAACGTCCACATCGACCTTTATTCAGCGAGAAAAAAAAAAAAACATATCAATGCCTTTTTCACTGACCCCAGAAAACAACGTCATGATAAATGTCAAGCCGCATTTCAATACATCATTCATTTTTTTTATTATTTATTTATTTTTTTTTTTTTTTTTTTTTGGGGGGGGGTCGGGTCTGTGATCTGTCGACGCCGAGGGAGAACGACCTTATTGACATATATGTTCTATTGACATATACACTTACCTGAAAAAAAAAAAATATTTATTATTTGGAAAGCATATGACGTCTTGTGACATATACT
Source organism: Macrobrachium nipponense (assembly GCF_015104395.2). NCBI lineage: Eukaryota > Metazoa > Arthropoda > Malacostraca > Decapoda > Palaemonidae > Macrobrachium > Macrobrachium nipponense. Next base: position 11,385,752 of record NC_061092.1, on the reverse strand, counting down.
TACCCTTGATGAATAATGGTAACTCAGATAAAGTCATCAATAGTATTGTTTATCGGAGATTTTATCTCGAATTCATCAGTCAAGTTGACAGGTGAATGTGCCTTTGACTGATACCTCAGGTGATTCATCATTATCATTGTTTTGTGCGCAGGAATTTTATCTTAAATTCATCAGTCAAGTTGAAGATGAGTTTACCAGTGACTATTTTAATGTTTTTTTTTTTTACGACAGCCCTGGCCGTTCCAGGTTGTGTCAGCGGACTAATGGTAAGATAATAATAATAATAATAATAATAATAATAATAATAATAATAATAATAATAATAATAATAATAATAATAATAATAATAATAATAATAATCCCTCAACTGGAGCCTGTGAAAGAAACACCAGCTACCTTGCAGTAATAAGTGGTACGAGCACCAACCTGAAGGAGTGATAGAAAACGATCAGGCAAAGATCCTCTGGGACTATGGTATCAGAACAGATAGGGTGATACGTGCAAATAGACCAGAAGTGACGTTGATTGACAAAATCAAGAAGAAAGTATCACTCATTGATGTCGCAATACCATGGAACTCCAGAGTTCAAGAGAAAGAAAGGGAAAAAATGGATAAGTATCAAGACTTGAAAATAGAAATAAGAAGGATATGGGATATGCCAGTGGAAATTGTACCCATAATCATAGGAACACTAGGCACGATCCCAAGATCCCTGAAAAGAAATCTGGAAAAACTAGACGCTGAAGTAGCTCCAGGACTTATGCAGAAGAGTGTGATCCTAGAAACGGTGTACATAGTAAGAAAAGTGATGGACTCCTAAGGAGGCAGGATGCAACCCGGAACCCCACACTATAAATACCACCCAGTGGTATTTATACTGTGATAAACCAATAAAAAAATTAATAATAATAATAATAATAATAATAATAATGAATAAAATAATAATAATAATAATAATAATAATAATAATAAAATAATAATAATGCCTTCGATCCATCAATTAAGTTAAAGTTGAATGTAGCAGTGACATTTTTGTTTCTACGACAACCCGGGATGTTTCTGTTGTCAGCAGGCTAACGTTGAGGCAATAATAATAATATAATAATAATAATAATAATAATAATAATAATAAAATAATAATAATAATAATAATAAAGAGTGCATGGGAAGAAGGACTAATAAAAGTAGACGAAGACCCTCCCCCCCACCAAGAAATATACAGAAATATAACAGGAGACAGAGGGGAGAGCTAAAGAAGGAAACTGAAGGAATGAGATAACAGCGGCACAAGATCAGGCCCTAAGAACCAGATATGTTCAAAGTACGATAGACGGAAATAACATCTCATCCATATGTAGGAAGTGCAATACGAAAAATGAAACCATAAACCACATAGCAAGTGAATGCCCGGCACTTGCACAGAACCAGTACAAAAAGAGGCATGATTCAGTGGCAAAAGCCCTCCACTGGAGCCCTGTGCCAGAAACACCAGCTACCTTGCAGTAATAAGTGGTACGAGCACCAACCTGAAGGAGTAATAGAAAACGATCAGGCAAAGATCCTCTGGGACTATGGTATCAGAACGGATAGGGTGATACGTGCAAACAGACCAGACGTGACGTTGATTGACAAAGTCAAGAAGAAAGTATCACTCATGATGTCGCAATACCATGGGACACCAGAGTTGAGAGAAAGAGAGGGAAAAAATGGATAAGTATCAAGATCTGAAAATAGAAATAAAAAGGATATGGGATATGCCAGTGGAAATCGTACCCATAATCATAGGAGCACTAGGCACGATCCCAAGATCCCTGAAAAGGAATCTAGAAAAACTAGAGGCTGAAGTAGCTCCAGGACTCATGCAGAAGAGTGTGATCCTAGAAACGGCACACATAGTAAGAAAAGTGATGGACTCCTAAGGAGGCAGGATGCAACCCGGAACCCCACACTATAAATACCACCCAGTCGAATTGGAGGACTGTGATAGAGCAAAAAAAAAAAAAACAAAAAAAAAAAAAATAATAATAATAATAATAATAATAATAATAATAATAATAATAATAATAATAATAATAATAATAAAATTAATAATAATAATAATAATAATAATAATAATATAATAATAATATTATTATAATTATTATTATTATTATTATTATTATTATTATTATTATTATAAAATAGATAAATAGATAAAGAATGGCATAAGAAGCAAAATTGAGACTAAACTCGGACCCCCAACACAAAAACCAAAGAGCGTAAATCTCTGTGGCTATCACCCATTCATCTTCAGAGGAAACGCCGATATGTCTGTAGTAATGAGTTCCTCCTTTGTCTGTCTATACAGAGGAGCAATAAAAGTGATAAAGGTGCGTTAGGCCGACAATATGGAGATCGCTATGACTAGATAAGGTTGTGTGCGTCCGTGGTTTTGTATTCTCTCCAAGGGAAGGTTTCGATATTTTTTTCTCCGAGAATATCAGTGTTAGATATATGTTTGTGTTTTGGATATGCCATTGTGTACATTGTTTTGGATATGCCATTGTGTGCATGTATGTGAGATTTGTATATGCCTTTGTGTGCATGTATGTGTGTGTGTTTTGGATATGCCATTGTGTGCATATGTGTGAGGTTTGGAAATGCCTTTGTGTGCTTGTATGTGTGTGTGTTTTTGATATACCATTGTGTGCATGTGTGTGAGGTTTGGATATGCCTTTGTGTGCGTGTGTGTGTGTGTGTGTTTTGGATATGCCATTGTGTACATGTGTGTCAGGTTTGGATATGTCCTTGTGCATGTGTGTGTGTGTTTAGGATATATCTTTATGTGCATGTGTGTATGTTTTGGATATGGCTTTGTGTATACATGTGTGTGTGTGTTTTGGATATGTCTTTGTAAACTTATATGTTCATTTTTTGGATGTCATAGATTATCCTTTCATAGGCGTGATTTTTGTGCTTTGCAATTTTATTTTACCCAAATCTGTCTTTTTACCTTTTTTTCAAGTCTTTCGAGTAACATTCTCTCTCTCTCTCTCTCTCTCTCTCTCTCTCTCTCTCTCTCTCTCTCTCTCTCTCTCTCTCATAAAATTATACAGATTATCTTTTTTTATCAAGAGACCTTAATTCTTGCATTTAGAATTTATTCTCATCCCAAAAGTCCCTTGCTAAATATCTGATCGAAATACACGCACACACACATTGATAATTGTTTCCTCTTGGTATAAAACGTCATATAGCATGAAATAATTGATTATATTTGTGCACAAATCTGCATAACAACTTCAAAAGGCCATCAAGCCAGATAGGCATAGTTTAGAATGATTATTGAAGACTTTTAAAAACACTTACGTATTCAGTTACGAAGTAAGCACGGAACATAATGTCATAAGAACGGAAAAAGGAAATCATTCATGCGTAAACTGGATGGAAATAGTAAGGGTGCATATAAACTGGAATAAATAAAAAGGCAGCACAACACAATCCAAGGCAATAAACGCTGCGTTATATTGCAACTGCATAACAGTTATTCCACTCCCGGCAAATGAAGAGTGGCATCCACGCAACTCGCTTCCAGCGATGCCTTTTCTTGGAGACTTGGCGCGCAAGACAGCCATCACACCTCCGCTTTCTAATCTCCTTCTCACTCCTGGCATCTGCTGCTTTTGTAGCGAAATTATTATATAGAAATCATTGTTGTAAGCGTAAGTAGCGTATCACGTTCATCGATGAAGTTATGCGGTACTGTTTATACGCCTACGTCTTACTGTTTGCTAATAAAACATCACGAGAAAGAACGAACGGGTTTTGATGAGGTTTGGTGAGAGCCTCCGTTTGGGTGAGTGTCTCGATGCATAGGTATGTATGGGCGAGTTTAGTGCATATATCAGGATTTGTCACCATGGAAACGCTCTCTCCCATTATGAGGTAAAGGGACTTTCGATATATTACTACTCCTTTCCCTATAAAAATACGTTTCTTTCTTTGGTTGCCTGGCCACTTATTTTTGTAACTATAATCAATTCAGTTCTCCTTCCGCAAGTTAACTGATCAGATGTCCTTTATCTGATCGACACCTGGGGATATTTTTATTGATGACCTTTTGTGGATATTTGCAGGTCGAATCTAACAAACAAGTCTCTTTTATAATGCAGCCGGCAGCAAAACATTCCCTTTAAATGAATAGCTTGCCATGGAAGCAGCCAACCCACCGTGATTTAATGGCGTCATCATCAAAATTCTGCTTAAAAAAAATGCAGCAAAACATTTGGACTGCCTGCCGCAAATAGTTAACAAAACATCATGCATTTAAATGCGACTGTGCGTGCTTATGGAAAATAATCTGCTTACGTAAGTTAAATTTGCATAGGTTTATTTTTTTTCCGAGTTAAAAAGGCCATTTCGCTATTCATGGCGTCTCTCGCTTGCCACGGGAGGAGGGCCATTTGTCACGTGGATACTCGTTCTCTTTATGAAGGAGGTAAAAGACGAATGTAGGATTAGGGAGAAGGAAGACTTGGCAGAAGAAGAGGAGTAGGAGATTGTTGTACTATTATCCTTTAGCTGCAATCCGAGCCAGTCCGAGCTGAGAACAAGAGCGCGAATAGGAACTAGTTTATTCCTAGCTTTGGAATACTTTTGTGTCTAGGTATTGACATTCCGAAATTCTCTCTTGACGTAAGACTGAATTGCTGAGTCAATTATTAGAATGTTTACGTAATGTTTTGCGTTTTTGGCGATATGAGAAGTCACGTTCTGACAAATACAGTAGGCCAAAAGACCATTGTATAGTTATTTGGAAGTTAATATAATAAAACACAATTCTGTGTAGCAATACACAATGTATTTTTTAAAGACCTCATGCCCCTTTCTGATGTTATTGATATAGAAAATTAGGTATTGTGCATGCATGTATATATATGTTGTAGTATGTATGTATGTATATATATATATATATATATATATATATATATATATATATATATATATATATTATATGTATAATGCAGTAATGTATTTCAAAAAATACAAAAGGAATACCTCTATTTTCCTCTGTATTCCCCGTTTCTTATATCGACGCTATAGGACTAGACAGCAGATCGTGAAACCACCATACAAACGCTTTTTATTTTACAGGCACTCGCGTGCTCCCTAGATATTTCCCCCTTTTCGCTTACTCGTGGAGTAAGCCTAAAAACTGCTTCGTTATTGTTTGTTGTTGTTGGGGTCGTTTAGGAAAGGTCTTTGGAGGAGCCTAAAAAGGTCTGAAAAAGATATTTTGAGTCGAGTTAAAGATGCAGGAATTTTAGGATAGGATATCTATAAATTATTTATTAGAAAGAAAATGTAAAAAAAAAAAAAAATAAATAAATAACGTGCATGTTAAACAATACAGAAAAATTATTTCTAATAAAATATGCAATAGTTATTTTCATTTTCGTTAGTGAAACCAGGATATATTTCACCGTAGATTTTCGCACATTTTAATTTCCGGTAAACAACTTGTACTTTAGGGGAAAATCTTGCATGCGTACCGTGTAAACAGGAGCTCGGACCACTTTTCGTTTATCACCCTACCATACATAATACAGATCTCTCCCACATGACCAAACCACTACAGAACTTAGCGTCCGGTCATCTTCATTTTGTGATTTTTTTTTAACCTGGCCCGACCTTCGTATCTGCGCTCTTTCTCCCCTTATCAACTCACATTAACATCCATGTAGCTCATCTCAGCAGCTTCCACGTTCATTATCTCACTCATATTCAACTTCTCTCACTTAAAGGAGAGGTGGCTCAACAACTTCTCAGAATGACAATCTTTTCTTCTCATGAACCCTATTATATATATATATTATATATATATATAATATATATATA
>NC_061092.1:11374874-11377374 GCF_015104395.2 Macrobrachium nipponense | reverse complement strand
ATATTTGAATGTTCTGGGAAACATACAAAGTATTGAAGGAGGGTTTCTGAAAAACATGAAAATTGTTGGTAAAAATGTAAATATAGTTCCTAAGAAGGGAATTCTGCTTAGAATGTAATAATAAGGTTAAATTATCATTATAATAATAATAATAATCATATGTCATGCTGGGAAATCCTTCAAGATCATCATAACAGTAACAATAATAATAATGATCTAAATCACTCTGAATTTATTTCTTTGAATAGATTTAAAACATTTCAGTCACCAGACATTTAATTGTGATTTGCGTAGTAGATTCTGCATTCCGGAAATACTCAATTATGAGACGAAAATATGTTTTCCTTAGATTCAATTTCTCTCTCCAAACTGATATGGTAAATCATCTTATTCACAGAATTTCTATAAAGATTCATGCTCTTTCTTTAATAAATTGCGGATTAAAATATGAGATAACAAATAGAAATAAAAGCAATTAACTGCAATGGATAGAGGACTGGCTGGGAATGAAATTGTTTTGCGAATTGCATTTTGCATGTGATTTGACTGGTTTATTGAGTCGAAAATCCTAGTAATGGATTATCCCGTGAATGAAGGATTGCTTTTCAAAAGGGCTGCATAGTTAGGATTCAGTGTAGTGTCTTCTTTAGGTAGAAAATACAAGTGATAAATCAACATAAATAGATACTGTTTATTAAAACGAAACATGACATCTCGTTTATATTTGCTAACATTAATTTCGTACCTGGGTTGCGAAATCATCTCAGTTTAATTCCATGAATAATTTATTTTTTGTATACATTTATGAATCAACTCACTTTGTACTTGAAAATTTTTTTCGGTGGTGGGGGGGCGGGCGGTTGGGGGGTAAATTACCTAACGCGAAATCAACTTAGTTGGCGATTTTGTTTTTTCTAGTGGTAAAACTAACTTAGCGTTGCATGATATTTTTGTCTCATCGTGAAATCAACTCTCTCTCTCTCTTTTTTTTAAGCGGGTATTTTGTTTTTTTAAGTTATAAAAATTTGTTGGGAAAGGTATAGTTTAATATATATATATATATATATATATATATATATATATATATATATATATACATAAGGACAAGTTTCTCAACGTAATTTTTTTTTTTTTTTTTTTTTATCACAGTCCTCCAATTCGACTGGATGGTATTTATAGTGTGGGGTTCCGGGTTGCCATCCTGCCTCCTTAGGAGTCCATCACTTTCTTATTATTATTATTATTATTATTATTATTATTATTATTATTATTATTATTATTATTATTATTATTATTATTATTATTATTATTATATTCGGAAGATGAGCCCTATTCATATGGAACAAGCCCACCAAAGGGGCTACTGACTTGAAATGCAAACTCCCAAAGAACGTAGAATTCTTTTGAAAGAAGTAACAGAAGGTAATGGAAAATAAATGCAATACAATTATTACCTCTTTCATGAAACGTCAAACCACTAAGATCATTCTTTCTAATATCCTATTAAATGAAAAAAGGCCGCTCACGCTCGATGCTTTTAGCGAACTAACTCAAATTAGCTAAGCGTGAATACCGAAGGAGCAGAACTTTAATTAGTGAGATCTAAGACTTGTGATATAAACAGGCCTATGTTTATTTCCCATAAACATGCGAGATTCAGTGCCATTTTAAGTGAGGTAAAATCGAATGTAATAATTCCATTTATCAAATAGAAAAAAAAAAAGGTCGTACCTTCCATTAACAGACTAACGCGGAGAAAAATGTTAAAGGCGATTTGACTAATCCGATTAGACTACAATCACTCACGGATCGGGGGAAATAAATAATTAGTGAATTGGTACTAAAGGTTAGATCAGGCGGAAATTAATGCTTTGGCCTTATTGTTGTTGATTTATAAGTAGGCCTTATGCCAGCAGTGGCGTCTTCACAAAGGCAGGCCGTAAGTGATGGTCTGGTGATGGAGCTTATGAGAGACCTGGTGAGCACCTTTTGACTCGAGCTAACCAACCGAGAAACGAAACAGCCATTCGTTGAATAATATATACGTTAGGCTAATCGTTTGCCAGCACGGGCTCTTGCTTCAAGGAGGCCTTTGAAGGGCATAAGTGGCTTGATGTGGACCGATGGACTCGTGCTAAACAACGAAGATGATTCCACTATTAGCTGGTTAGTTACAATCAGAAACTTTTTCACCATTCGTTGGTTAGGTTAAATTAAGCTAGCTTTTACCAGCACGGGCTCTTGCCTCGAGAAGGCCTTTTAAGTGCAGTTATGTGCTGAAGGGCAAAAGAAGCTTGGTGTGGACCTTTCTGGATTCGGGCTAACCAACCGAGACAGTTCTACCAGCGGTTAGTTGGTTGGTTGGTTTGAACTCCAAAAGAATTCTACCAAAACAATTCTAGATTATGCTGGCTTTTGCCAGCACAGGCTCTTGCTTCAAGGAGGCCTTTCAGTGTGGTTAAGTGTTGAAAGGTATGGTGTGGACCTTTGGACTCATCCC
>NC_061092.1:11364874-11367374 GCF_015104395.2 Macrobrachium nipponense | reverse complement strand
GTTTGTCTTTATATTTAAAAAGAGAAGCAATGGTTAACGGGTTCTTGGGTATAACTCTACTGTTAACTGCCGGAAGGTGTCGGTGAATAAGGTCATTTAACTGAACATAAAAGGACTTATCATGAATAAAAGGAATACTGAAGTAAAATGCCAACTTGGGTACAGTAGGAATATTAAAAACAGGAACAAATTTACGATTAAGAAAATTATACAATTGTCTTTAAAAAAAGCTTGGATGGGTAGTAATTTTCTAGAAAATACTTCTGGAGAAATGAGATTTCTTGGTGGAAACCAAACCGAGTGGAGGATAAAGTATAGGCCCTGTGGAAGAGAGTACTTAAGGAGTTTAATTTAAAATTAAAATGACAACTTCTATAAAAATTTGTACCTTAGCCAGTAAATGTTTGCTTTCTAAAAATAGAAGTACAGAAGCCCTGCTCGTTACGGGACACAAGTATATCCAAAAATGCAAGTTTATTGTTTTCTCCGTAGTCAATCGTGAACTTAACGTTGGGAAGGGCTAGACTGGCGTATTCAAGAAACTGATCGGCTTGCTCTTTATTTCTAAAAAGTAAGAAGGTGTCGTCTAAAAATTAAGAAGGTGACGTCTCCTTCAGCTCCTTGTTGTATGTTGGTTGATAGCAACGCTTCCATATCCATTTATATATATATATATATATATATATATATATATATATATATATATATATATATATATATATATATATATATATATATAATATATATACTATATATATATATATATATATATATATATATATATATATATATATATATATATATATATATATATATATATATATATATGACAGGTAAAAATGTTCTGTAACAACAGAATTCCATCTAATAAAACAGGCCCATAAAAACACCAAAAGTAGTAGAGAAAAGTACTATATTTCAGAGACTGCTGTCTCTCTCTTCAGGTATATGAATGAGAAAAGTTTACAGAAAAGGTGGTATTTATACCAAGAGATCCGTCCACAAGTAAGCCAATTTAGGTCACCCCCGCTGATAATCTTCCTTTAATCTTCTTAAGCGTTGGTTGAATGAAAACTTCGTCGACGACATCTGAAATCCACGCGCTTTTGAGATGTTTTCATTACCTGCTTCTCTTTTATTAAGGCCGATTCCATCATTTGACTCTTGTACCGGCAGTTGCTGCTATAAATTACATGTGACAAATTCCAGTTCATTCTATGGTTATGTTCATTTATATGGTTGAAAATAGCCGAGTTCTGTTGTCCATACCTAACTGACCGTTTGTGTTGTATTAATCTCTGGGGAAGTGATTTACCTGTAAATCCGATGTAAGAGTGGTCACAGACCTGGCATGGGATCTCATAGACCCCAGAGTCCTTGGGAGATGTCTTTTGTTGGACGCTAATCAGGGATTTGGCTAAGGTGTTTGGGTAGGTAAATGCAAAAGGGTTGGATTTCCCAAGGGTGTGGGTTACTCTCTTAATCGTCTCCAGGTGAGGAATTTTTATTTTATTGTTGGGTGTGTCTCTGGTCTTGTCTTTAGGGGGTCGGTAGAAAATTACGTTTGCTTTTTGAATTGCTTTCTCAATTATATGGTCACATTAAACATTCGGAAGATTTTTGTCACAAATTCAGAGAAGCACATATACCACTTCACAACATAAAACTTTTAAGCCTTGACGTAGACTCCCTATTCACAAAAGTACCAGTACAGGATGTTCTTCAATTTTTAAGGGAAAAATTATCCCCCTATTCAGATCATTTCCCATTGGCGCTTGACAAAATAATAAAGTTAGTTGAATTATGTGCATCTAATAACGTATTTTCATTCGGGGAATCATTCTACAAGCAAAAATTCGGGTGTAGTATGGGTAGTCCTTCAAGTCCTGTTTTAGCCAATCTGTACATGGAATACTTTGAAACTACAGTAATAAATGCAATAAAACCCAAAACCATGCTGTGGATGAGATACGTGGATGATATCCTAACATTTTGGGATAATAGGTGGGGTAATATTAATGAATTCCTCTCAAAATTAAACGCATTAGTGCCCAGCATCAAATTTAAAGTTGAATGGGAAACAGACAACAAAATTCCTTTTCTTGATGTTTAATAATCAGAGACACGACAGAATACAAATTTACCATATACAGAAAACCAACGTTCTCACTTTCATATATTCACTACTTTAGCTATCACGACATTACTATCAAGATAGGTGTAGCTAGCAACCTATTCTTAAGAGCCTTACGAATTTGTTCCCCAGATTTCCTGGAAAAAGAATTTGAACTAATTCGCAAGCAGCTTTCGTCTTTAAAGTATCCTGACCATATAATTGAGAAAGCAATTCAAAAAGCAAACATAATTTTCTACCGACCCCCTAAAAACAAGACCAGAGACACACCCAACAATAAAATAAAAATTCCTCACCTGGAGACGATTAAAAGAGTAACCCACACCCTTGGGAAATCCAACCCTTTTGCATTTACCTACCCAAACA
>NC_061092.1:11342374-11359874 GCF_015104395.2 Macrobrachium nipponense | reverse complement strand
CTATTTATGTGAAAGAAGCCCTACATCCCCCCCCCCCCCCCCCGCCCCCACCAATGGAGCCATTGACTTGAAATCGAAGCTTCCAAAAAACGATATTTCGTTCGTTTCAAAAAAGTCACAGAAGATAAATAGGAGATACAGAAAGATGAGATCCCTTTAACAGAAAAGAAGAAAGAAAAGATAATATGCAGTTGCCATGGAAATTCTCTTCCAAATGGCTGAAGAGCGAAAGAAAAAAAAATAGTTTTTAAAAATACGTTGACAAAAGCACGACTTCATAAAGAGAGAGAGAGAAAAGACGCCATCTTATTTTTCTTATGTGGGGGGGGGTGGTGAGGGGCAAGTTCTCGTCTGGATCGTAAAGGACGAGACGAAAAAAAAAAAAAGGGTGTAGGGGATATTACCTTCATAAAAGAACAAGGAATTTTTTTCATTGTAACCCTAATATTACGCTCTCACGTATTAAGGTTTGCTGTTGCGCTGTTACAGGACACTCGCGTGTTTATATATATATATATATATATATATATATATATATATATATATATATATATATATATATATATATATATATATATATATATATATATATGACTGGTAAAAGTGTTCTGTAACAACAGAATTCCATCTAATAAAAGGAGCCCATAAAACACCAAAATGTAGAGAGAAAAGTACTATATTTCAGAGACTGCGTCTCCTCTCTTCCACAGGTATATGAATGAGAAAAGTTTACAGAAAAGGTGGTATTTTATACCAAGAGATTCGTCCACAAGTAAGCCAATTTAGGTCACCCCCGCTGATAATCTTCCTTTAATCTTCTTAAGCGTTGGTTGAATGAACACTGCGTCGACGATGTCTGATGTCCAATTCCCTTTTGAGATGTTCATTACCTGCTTCTCTTTTATTAAGGCCGATTCCATCATTTGACTCTTGTACCGGCAGTTGCTGCTATAAATTACACGTGACATATTCCAGTTTATTCTATGGTTATGTTCATTTATATGATTGAAAATAGCAGAGTTCTGTTGTCCATACCTAACTGACCGTTTGTGTTGTATTAATCTCTGGGGAAGTGATTTACCTGTAAATCCGATGTAAGATTGGTCACAGTCCTGGCATGGGATCTCATATACCCCAGAGTCTTTGGGCGATGTCTTTTGTTGGACGTTAATCAGGGATTTGGCTAAGGTATTTGGGTAGGTAAATGCAAAAGGGTTGGATTTCCCAAGGGTGTGAGTTACTCTTTAATCGTCTCCAGGTGGGGAATTTTTATTTTATTGTTGGGTGTGTCTCTGGTCTTGTCTTTAGGGGGTCGGTAGAAAATTAGCGTTTGCTTTTTGAATTGCTTTCTCAATTATATGGTCAGGATACTTTAAAGATGAAAGTTGCTTGCGAATTAGTTCAAATTCTTTTTCCAGGAAATCTGGGGAACAAATTCGTAAGGCTCTTAGGAATAGGTTGCTGGCTAGACCTATCTTGATAGTATTGTCATGATAGCTAAAGTAGTGAATATATTCGCAAGCAACTTTCATCTTTAAAGTATCCTGACCATATAATTGAGAAAGCAATTCAAAAAGCAAACGTAATTTTCTACCGACCCCCTAAAGACAAGACCAGAGACACACCCAACAATAAAATAAAAATTCCCCACCTGGAGACGATTAAGAGAGTAACTCACACCCTTGGGAAATCCAACCCTTTTGCATTTACCTACCCAAATACCTTAGCCAAATCCCTGATTAACGTCCAACAAAAGACATCGCCCAAAGACTCTGGGGTATATGAGATCCCATGCCAGGACTGTGACCAATCTTACATCGGATTTACAGGTAAATCACTTCCCCAGAGATTAATACAACACAAACGGTCAGTTAGGTATGGACAACAGAACTCTGCTATTTTCAATCATATAAATGAACATAACCATAGAATAAACTGGAATATGTCACGTGTAATTTATAGCAGCAACTGCCGGTACAAGAGTCAAATGATGGAATCGGCCTTAATAAAAGAGAAGCAGGTAATGAACATCTCAAAAGGAATTGGACATCAGACATCGTCGACGCAGTGTTCATTCAACCAACGCTTAAGAAGATTAAAGGAAGATTATCAGCGGGGGTGACCTAATTGGCTTACTTGTGGACGAATCTCTTGGTATAAATACCACCTTTTCTGTAAACTTTTCTCATTCATATACCTGAAGAGAGAGACAGCAGTCTCTGAAATATAGTACTTTTCTCTCTACATTTTGGTGTTTTTATGGGCTCCTTTTATTAGTATAATATAATAATTATATTATATATATATATATATATATATTATAATATATATATATATTATAATTATAATAATATGTATATATACGATAATATATAATATATATATTATATATTATATATATTAAATGGTATTATATATATGTAATATAATATATATATCTATATACCATAATATATAAATTTATATTATATATATGATATATATTATATTATATGCATCTATATAATATATTTATAATATTACAACATTATATATTATATACATATATAATAGCAAATATAATAATACATTATATACACTATATTATATACAATATATATAACAAATATATATATATATACAATATATATATTATATTATAATGAATATTACAACTAACAATACATATATATAATTGCATATATACATAATATATAACTAACTATAAAAAGATATATATATAACATATATAATATGTGTACATATGTATATCATTATATATATTTATATGTATATATATACATTTACGTTTCTATATATATATATATTGTATACTTACACGTATAGAAAATAAGACCACGCAGAGAAAATGGAATAACGCGCTGACGTATATGTTAAAGACAGACACAGCTAGATAGATAGACAGACAGACAGACAGACAGACAGACAAACCGCCAAGCAGAAATGGAGACAGAGAGAAAAAGAGAGAGAAGAGAGAGAGAGAGAGAGAGACCTTCGGTTTTATTGTGAAGATATTTCGCTTCGCAGGGCGAAGAGAGGAAAGGAAAACAGAACCGCTGAGAGGATGGCTGTCGTATTTCCCACCGAACGGACAGGGTGACTTGGCCAACACTTGCCAACAACCCCCCGCCCTTGCTCCACCTCCACCCCCCCACAAGCACTTGTTTCAAAAGATTGAGGCGAATTCTCTGGCGGGGTAAGCGCGAATCAAGAGCGCGGGAAAAAAAACGGTGAGGTGGCGGGAAAACGGGAGGGGGAAGGAAAGGAGGGAAGGAGAAGAGTGAGGAGGAGAAATAGTAGGAAATACATAAAAGGGGAAGAATGAAAAGAAATGAAAAAAGGGAAGAATGAGAAGAAATCAAAAAAGGGAAGAAGAATAAGAAGAAAATACCAAAGGGGAAGAAAGAAAAGAAGAAGAAGAAAATACCAAATGAGAAGAAGAAGGAGAAGAAGAAGATGAAAATACCAGAAGGGAAGGAGAAGAAGAAAATATCAAAGGAGTAGAAGAACGAAGAAGAAAATACCAAAGGGGGAGAAGAAGAAGAATAAGAAGAAAATACCAAACGGGAAGGAGAAGAAGAAGAAAATACCAAAGGGGAAGAAGTAGAAGAAGAAGAAAATACCAAAGGGGAAGAAGAAGAAAATACCAAAGAGGAAGAAGAAGGAAAAGAAGAAGAAGAAAATACCAAATGAGAAGAAGAAGAAAATACCAAAAGGGAAGAAGAAGGAGAAGAAGAAACTAACGAAAGGGGAAAAGAAAAATGAAATGAAAAACGGAAGAGTAAGAAGAAATCAAAAAAAGGGAAGAAGAAAAAAAGAAATAAGAAAGGGACGAAGAAGAAGAGGAAGAAGAAGAGAGGAAGTAGAAGAAAAGGAAATAAAAAAAAAGAGATGAAGTGAAAGAAAAAGAAATGAAAAAGGGAAGAAGATGAAGATGATGAGGAAGTGTGGAAAAATAAAATAGGGGAAAAAGAATAAGAACACGAAAAAAGGCGCAACAATAAAAAAAAAAAAAAAGGAAGAAGAATGAATGCGAAAAACTAGAAAAAATAAGAAAAATAGAAAAAGAGAAGAGGAAAGGAAAAAAAGTGAAGAAGATCAAGGAGAAAGAGAAGAAAGCAAAAATTTAAAAAAAAAATTGTCGCTTTGTGGTACTTTCTTTCACACGCAAAAAAAAAGAAGTAAATAAATGTATTAAAAGGTTAAGGGAAATAAGTTCTGCCAAGTGAAGGATAATTATGAAACGCTGTGTTATGTATATGTATATATATATTAATATATATAGAGTATGTCTATATATAATATCATATATATAATTATATATATATATCTATATGAATATATATATTTATATATATATATATATATATCTATATATGATATATATATATATATATTATATATATATTAAAATATAATATATATAATATATTAATTAATATTTAAAAAAATAATTTATATATAATATATTATAATATTATACTATATATATATTAATTATATATTAAATATAATAATATATATATAATTATTAATATATATTTATATATATATATAATTAATTATATATACATTTATATATATATATATATATATATATATATATATATATATATATATATATAGTTATTTCATCTTAGAGTAAGTGTCCCCCAGAAAGTTTATTAGCTAAGGGTTTAGTATGAGAGTCCCCGTTTCGAGACCTTTAATATTCATACCCTAACGGCATTCAGTTTGCCTTGCTGGTTACCCGTCCAAAAGCAGGCCAAACCCAGAGTTGCTCAACTTCGCTGATCAGAAATAGACTTTGGGGCATTGTAAATGAATTGCTGAAGTGTATACACCGCAAATTGATGTCGACTAAATCGTTTAATACACAGTTTCTGTATCGGATCAGTGGCTTTGATTAGTCGATGGGGGAATGGAAGTGAGCTCCAGCAAATGTAATATTTGATTGACTATTTGATCTCATTCCCCGCTTAGTGATTAATTACGCGTAATTTGGACTCTACTTATTAACTGTACTTGATGAGTGTACTTAATTACATTAGCATTACCTGCAAAGGAGATAGACCGTGATTCGTAATATGGAATGGCTGATGTTTTCAGATAGTGTTCGAAGGCTGCTGCTGTTCCTATAGATGCCAAACTTTCTTGTTTGTAGGACTTAATTACAAACTCTGACGCTACTACGATTCCTGACATTGTTTACAAAGTTTCCCATTTAAAATAGAGATGATTATATTATGATTGCCTCATACATAATTTTTTTTTTTTTTTTTTTTTTTTTTTTTTTGCAATTATTGGAATTGTGATTCCCTCTCTACTAGATGTAATCAGCTTCGCTATTTATTAACGACAGTAATTGTGATTTAGGCTATCAACCAAGTAATGCAATAAATGTTGATCAAATATCATTTATGCGTGGGACATATTAAACCTGATATTTTCAATCCCAGTGGAATTTCTTTCTCTTTATCACAAACGACTTCTGGTTTTGTATACATTTTTCGTAGAATTTGTAAATTCAATCTCTTCAGTCTCTCAGCAATTTAGGCTTAAACGTTAATAACAGCATGGGTAAGGAGACTCACCCCATAGTCTATCTAAATCTACGTCTAAAAATCTTGGTATAAAGTTTAAGGGATTGATTAGTAGACTCAAACCATAACCCCATCTAAGTCTACGTCTACGAATCTTGGCATAATGTTTAAGGGATCGATTAGGAATCTCATATCATAGGCCTATGTAAGTCTACATCTAAGAATTTTGGCATAATGTTTAAGGGATCGATTAGGAATCTCATATCATAGGCCTATGTAAGTCTACATCTAAGAATTTTGGCATAATGTTTAAGGGATCGATTAGGAGACTCACATCATAGGCCTATGTAAGTCTACATCTACGAATCTTGGCATAATGTTTAAGGGATCGATTAGGAGACTCACACCAAAGGCCTATTTAAGTCTACGACTACGAATCTTGGTATAATGTTTAAGGGATCGATTAGGAGACTCACATCATAGGCCTATGTAAGTCTACATCTACGAATCTTGGCATAATGTTTAAGGGATCGATTAGGAGACTCACATCATAGGCCTATGTAAGTCTACATCTACGAATCTTGGCAAAATGTTTAAGGGATCGATTAGGAGACTCACACCATAGGTCTATCTAAGTCTACGTCTACGAATCTTGGTATAATGTTTAAGGGATCGATTAGTAGACTCACATCATAGGCCTATGTAAGTCTACGTCTACGAATCTTGGTATAATGTTTAAGGGATCGATTAGGAGACTCACACCATAGGCCTATTTAAGTGTACGTCTAAAAATCTAATCTTGTTATATAAAGTTTAAGGGACAGAGTACTCTTTTTTTTTTTTTCCAGGTAGCCGTTCAAATCTATGTGGGATATCCTTCCTTGTAAAAAGTGGAATTATTGGCCTTCTTGCCCGTAAATGGATCATTTAAACTCCTACATTAGGCTGTCATTATGACTTCTACCTCTGACTTAGTGGGCTGTTTTTTTATTCCATTTTTAACTTTGTTTATGTTAGCAGAATTCCCCAGAAAGTTACGCATAGATTTGTAGGGAACTGCAGATATTACTTCAGTTATTGCTCTCTGGAGCTTTTTTACGAGAGTGTTATTCGGTCTGACCGAGAGTTCTTGCCATTCACCTCCAGATTGTGGAATTCTTCTACTGCTCGTGATTTATACACACACACACACACACACACACACACACACACATATATGATATATATATATATATATATATATATATATATATATATATACATATATACTATATATATATATATATATGTATATATATATATATATATATATATATATATATATATATATATATATATATATATATATATATATATATATATATATATATAAATATGGAAGGAGTAACAGGAGACCAAGAGAGAACTTCATTTGAAAGAATAACATATACTATATCCACAATGACCAACGGTAATGCAACTGGTAATGGAATAACAACAGTGTTGAGTGATACGAGAGTTAATGGACTGAATACATAGTAAATCGGAGAGCAACTAGAGGGTCTGAGAAAGATGTTTAAGAACGTAGAGAAAGGAAAGAGCTCCAGGATTTACGCGGATATACTCAAAGCCAAAATGTTACGTAGGTGAAAGTGAAGCAATCGGGTCTTTTGGCTAGAGCAAGAAGGAGAGCCCCATATAGCCCAGCAAAGATATTTCGTCTTTTCTTTCCATGAGAGAAATGGCGTGAGGAAAGCGTGTCAAGATCTCAGAAGAATCACAAAGAGCCGGATAGAAGGAGGAGGAGGAGGAGGAGGGGAAGGAGGAGAAGGATGAGGACGAGAAGGAGGAGGAGGAGAGAGAAGGAGGAGGACGAGAAGGAGGAGGAGGAGGAGGAGGAGGAGGAGAAAGGAGAAGGAGGAGGACGAGAGAAGGGGAGGAGGATGGAGAAGAGAAGGAGGAGGAGGAGGAGGAGGAAAAGGAGGAAAAGGAGGAGCAGGATATATATATATATATATATATATATATATATATATATATATATATATATATATATATATATATGTATATACATATATATATATATATATAATATATATATATATATAAAGGTATAAGCCACGAAAGAAAAGATAAACAACGGAGTTTCTGCAAGATCTTTCGACTCAACGTCCTTTACTTAGCAAAGGACGTTGAGTCGAAAGATCTTGCAGAAACCTCGTTGTTTATCTTTCCTTCGTGGCTTATACCTTTATTTATGGATTTATCACGTTCCAAACTTTCGTGATTCAGTTATACATATATATATTATATATATATATATATATATATATATATATATATATATATATATATATATATATCTATATATATATTCTTGACCAAGTGTTTTATCATACATCTCTGAACCTGACTCCAACCTTCCACAGTCGAGTAATTTACCAAGCACATATTTCAAAGATAAGGACATCAGAGCCACGTATGCATTATTATTTTTAAAGAAACGGATTATACCCGTTGACTTCCGCACGGGATAGATGTTGGGAATGTCTCAGATCTGCAATAGACTGCCCCTCGTGGAATTCTTGTACAATATGACCATCATACTAAACACTGCTGTACTGCTTTTGTTCTTTAGTCTAGCGACTATTTCTCTGCTCCTTTCCGGCTCTTTGTAATATCTTAAAAATCCTTACGCACTTTCCTCTCACGAAGAGAAGCAGACAAGATATCTCTTCCCTGGGTGAATGGGACGCTTCTTCTCTCTAATATACGTCGTACTCTCTTCACCCAAAACACCCACTTTCACTTTCACCTTCGTTAACATTTTGCTGTTGAGTGTTTCTGCGTAAATCTTGGCGCTCTTCCGTTCTCTATATTCTGCACCGCCTTTTCTCAGAGCCTCCAAGTTGCTCCGAAATATACTGTCCATTCAGTCCATTTACTCTCTCATCATTCAACGCTGCTCTTCCATTGCAAGTTGGTTTACTGTTCGTTATAGTGGATGTGTTATTCTTTTAAATGAAGGCTGTTGTCTCTATTCCCGTTTCACGTGTAGTTTTACTAAACTGTAGGATATTTAGCCATTTCTTTTGCATCACAGATTACAGTCACCCTATCCAAATTCCATATAGTATTAACAATTTCATTCGTATCACAGATTACATGGATTTCATCCATATTCCATATATTTTGGGTAACTTTTCAGCATGAAATTCAGTCATTTTATATGTATCACAGATTACATTAATTTCACCCATATTCTATGGAAATTTGAATTCCAAGTCAATGGCCGCCAAATCTACTTCTTTCCCGCCGTTATCCCTACATTAAGGGGTCGGTTGCCTGATGCGCCTTCTCCTCCACTGCCTTCTATCAAAAGCATCATCTTCCACCAAACCTTTTATCTCCCTATCTTCCTTCATTTTATCTCTAAATGGCTTTTTCCAAATGAATAGGGATTTATCTTCTGAGTAATAATGATAAGACCCTCCTTGTTCTTATATTCCTTAGACCATTTTTTTTTTATGACTAAATCCTCCACATCTTTCTCTTATCCACTTGTCTCGTCCTTTCTCTTGGGTTACTTAGTCACGTATGCTAATTTTAACTAGCTGACTGTTTTGATAAAAGCCTTTGTTCACTTCCTTAGTATGTTCCTTTAAAAAAAAAAAAAGACTCAGAGTAGCATGAGTCCTGAAATGGAGAAATATATCCACAGTATAAAGAAATTTTTTATAAAGAGCTTTCGGTAATCTGTTAGATTCCTCTTTCCGAGCTCATTGAATAAATCTTTAAATGTACGTATATATACATAGCTGTGGATTTGTTTCTCTAATATTCCTTATCATTATCATTCAAGACTAATATTCCTCTTCGTAGTCATTAATCCTACCTTTATTTTCATCCCAGACTCATCTTCTCCAGTCATTAAATTAAAAAAAAAATGTTCGTCCGTTTTCTCGTCCAAGGCAATTTTTCCAAGACATAACAACCTATATACCATTCCTCGCCATCCCAAGCCTTGCTATTTTTCCCCTCCTCTCAGCTATCGAAGGAAGAAGAACGAAAGCAAAGCAAGCAGCTTTTTTGAGGAGGGCAGAAGATATTCTTAAAAAATATAGATGAAAATGGAGGTGGGTGGGGAGAGTTCTTTTGAACGGAACCTGACCAAAAGATGAATAAAAGGGATCCGAGCCTTTGATACCGACCGGGCGCTCTTTTATCAAAATTCAATATAACATTTAATATCCTTCAGCAGGAAATTATCCGAAAAGGGGCTTCGATTCTCATCTGCTAGGGCGGGGGGGGGGGGGTGTTATCCCAATTCTTTCCGAGGTACAAAATATCTTCGATATCTTCTCCTTCTGCTACTTTTTTTTTCTTTTAGTCTTCACTTTCCTCTTCTCCAATCTCTTCGTTGTCTTCTTATTTCTTTGCCGTTATCTCCTCTTCCTCCTCCTGCTTTTTCAGTATCTCCTATGTAGTTGCTATTAAAGGAACGAACGAACAATATCACTGATATAACCTTTGACTTTTGTTGAATTCCTTTCTCCTATACTGAAATTTTTTGCCACACATTAGAACGAGATCGACTATCTTCAAAACAAATTAGGTGTATCAGGCCTCTGTAATTGCAATTAGTTTCCTCTCTCTCTCTCTCTCTCTCTCTCTCTCTCTCTCTCTCTCTCTCTCTCTCTCTCTCTCTCTCTCTACTGAAATTCTTGCAACACGTCGGATTTTAAAACGAGTCGACTCTCTTTAACAGATTAGCTGAATTAGGTAACTTTTTCGTATTCCTTTCCTGTTTACTAAAATTGTTGTAACACACCAATTAGCTCGTCTCTCTCTCTCTCTCCTCTCTCTCTCTCTCTCTCTCTCTCTCTCTCTCTCTCTCTCTCTCAGAACCTTGAATTATTTTTCATTCTTTTTTTTATTCCTCTTTTCTATACTGACTTTAAAACAAGGTCAACTACCTTTTTAACTGATCAGCTGTTTAGATACCTGTAACTGTATTTACCCCTCTCTCTCTCTCTCTCTCTCTCTCTCTCTCTCTCTCTCTCTCTCTCTCAGAACTACTGTATTTACCTCTCTCTCTCTCTCTCTCTCTCTCTCTCTCTCTCTCTCCAGTGCTGATAGCTGATGGTCCCTCAGGAAACCAAACAAGACAGGTCTGTCAACATCGAACGTACGTACGTCCGTCCTCTTTAATCCGACTGTTACGTCCTAATCCGTCATGCTCTGTGCTGGAGTCCGCGCGCAATTATTGGTAAAATGATTTACGTTAAGTCACTTTCTTCCATTTATTTCTCTGATAATGAAACAGCTTTAGGGATAGAAGTGTTTGTAGAGATGCATTTTGCGCATTTTATGTGACGTTACATTCCATCTTATGGTCTTTTACTAGTTAGTGACTCACCCCAGGGATTTCTCCAACTTTGAGGTGTGTTTAGTACCAACCTTGTGGGGATTACCGGAAAAACGTAAACAAATGACTGTAAATATCCTAAAGATAATGACCACCCCCCCCCCCCCACCAAAAAAAAAAAATATTAGTACAAGACGACCCCGAAAACACTTGGGGGTTCACTCTAGGAAAGGTCCCCATCTTTGCCTACCTCTCTGTGAGAATAGGTATATGTTCGTCGTTGAACGGACCCGGTATGTACCTGGTTAATTATGGTGACAGATTAGTATCGATCTTTGAAATCTAAAAAAAAAAAAAAAAAAAAAAAAAAAAAAAAAAAAAAAAAAAAAAAAAAAAAACTTTGAAATCTAAAAGAAAAGAAAAGAAAAAAAGATCCACAAAAATACGCACAAATTGGGTAAGAGATATATTCAGAAACACAATGTACTTGTTCTCTAATTTGTTGGATTTTCTTTTAAATACACCATTAATCTTTGTGTTCCGGATTAGATGACAACGATCTGATATTAATCCTTACATAACGAATGTAGGTAAGCGACTAAAAGATATATTATTACGTCCAGTCAAACCATTAATTGGAGAGAGAAATTGGACGCGGGAATGGAGGATGGGTGGTGGGGAGGGGGGGCGGGTTTGTTTGTGAGATTCGGCAACAGGACACCTTCTACAACGAAAGGATCCTTTCTGTATTTCGTAGCCATTTCCTTCGGTAAACAGAATAGCGAGAGTTCATCCGATGATGTAAAAGGAGAAAAAAAAATAGTGTAACAATCTATGATTAAATACTTAGCAATGGCAAAAAGAAATAAAAATATAATATTTTACTAAATTCTCGTAAATTCCTAGATAAATGCCAATGAAAAAACATCAACTAGGACATGAAAACAAATATTCAATATACTTTTTAAATGAATTATAAATTCCTATAAAAGTGCCAAGGAAAAACAGCAATTTGGCCATGAAAAAAATATCTAATATACTAAAATAAGCATACATTCCTATATAAATACCAAGAAACAAAACAGCAAAAAGGACACGAAAAAATATTCAATATACTTTTAAAAAAGTATAAATATCTCTATAAAGCCCAAAAACACCAGCAACTAGGACATACAAAAATATTCAATATACTTTTTAAAAAGTATAAATTCCTTTAAAAATGTCAAGAAAAAAACAGCAAAAAGGACATGAAAAAAATATTCAATATACTTAAAAAAAGTATGAATTCTTATATACATTAAAAAAAACAGCAACTAGGACATACAAAAATATTTAATATACTTTTTAAAAAGTATAAATTCCTATAAATATATCAAGAAAAAAAACAGCAAAAAGGACATGAAAAAAAAATACAATATACTGTTTAAAAGGTATAAATTCCTATAAAAATGTCAATAAAAAAAATTAGCTAAAGGACGAAAAAAAAAAAATCCAATATCAATGGGATATTGAGTGTCTAATGCTTCTTATAACGTTGAAATTTCCATCTTCGATTCAGAGATCGTTTCCAAAGGAAGGATCTAGTGCTGTCATAAATTATGGCCTCTGTCGAACCGGAATATCATTTGAATAAATTACTTATTCTCTCTCTCTCTCTCTCTCTCTCTCTCTCTCTCTCTCTCTCTGCGTTTAATGTTCTCGTTGGGGGCGGAGGAGGGTGGGGGGGCGTGGGCGGTGATGTGGAGGGGTGGGGAACTGAGTGGCTCCCCTCCCTCTTCCAGCTGAATGCTGGAAAGGTAAATCATAATAATTACTGAATGATAATTGGAAATTTTTTTCCCTAGCTGGAATGTGGACTTTTTTTTTTTTTTTTAGCTTTTAGCTTTTAATCTAATGTAGCCCTATAGAGTTCCATGGCTTGTTTAATCATCCAAAATGGATTTATTCAAAGCTATGAGCTTATTCATTTAACCGATATTTTTTTTTTTTGGGGGGGGGCTGTGGGTATTAATTGACAGGTGATAATGACTATGAAGTTTTGAGATTCCAATCAAATGTACCTTTATAAAATTCCATGGCTTGTATAATCGCCCAAATTGAAGTTATTGAGTGAGGTATTCGTAAATATTTAATTTTTTCAAGCATCAAGTATTAAATTGTATTGATATTCCTTTTTTTACGTCAAAGGTTTTAGAAAATGTAAAATAATTTGGCCGTTGAAGTTA
Source organism: Macrobrachium nipponense (assembly GCF_015104395.2). Taxonomy (NCBI): domain Eukaryota; kingdom Metazoa; phylum Arthropoda; class Malacostraca; order Decapoda; family Palaemonidae; genus Macrobrachium; species Macrobrachium nipponense. The sequence goes on along the minus strand of NC_061092.1, from coordinate 11,346,759 downwards.
TTGAGTAAGGTATTCTGAAATATATATTTTTTTCTAGCATTAATTATTAAATTGTATTGATATTACTCTTTTTTTTTACATCAAAAGTTTTAGAAAATGTAAAATTATTTGGCCGTTAAAGTTATTGAGTAAGGTATTCTGAAAAATATATTTTTTTCTAGCATTAATTATTAAATTGTATTGATACTACTCTTTTTTTACGTCAAAAGTTTTAGAAAATGTAAATAATTTGGCCGTTGAAGTTATTGAGTAAGGTATTCTGAAATATAGATTTTTTTCTAGCATTAATTATTAAATTGTATTGATATTACTTTTTTTACGTCAAAAGTTTTTGATAATGGAAAATAGATTTGCCGTTTTTTAGCTTTTCATCTAAAGTACCCTTAGAGAGTTCCATGGCTCGTATGATCGTCCAAATAGAGGTTACCTAGAGGCATATTTATATAGAATTATCTATTGTCGTAACCGTAAAAGTATTAAATTATATATGCATTCCCTTTTCTGGAAAGCGAAATTTGTGGATAGCCCGAAAAAAAAAAGACTCCAGCCCAATAAAACATTTGACCCTATTTCGAAAGACGCGAGCGATAATTAGAACGAGGCCCGATCGCCGTTCGAAACCTTGCCTATTTTTATCTTTTTTTCTCTCTCTCATCTAATTAATTGGCCTTAATTGCTCAAGGGTTTTAGCCGTCAAAGTTAATGCGTAAAACAATTAACTGCGTCGCAATAGGAGTGACCTCCCTCGGTCCAATATCTGATTACAGATTTAATACATTCGCGCTCATCCCGAAATGGAATGAAATCGTTTACTCTCCGGCCAGAGATTGGCCTCGTTTGAGGTCGTAAGTGCTTTTCGTTCGTTTACGATATGGCTGGTTTTATTCGCGAATGTTTCGTGTTTTCTCAAGAGTTTTGACCCCGACGTGTCTCCACCCTTAAATTTGACATTCGTTGAGCTCTGTAGAAAGCATAACATATCGCTGAGACTTATAAAATACATAATATTACATGGAGCTTTAAGATACATAACATCTCAGACCTGAATTTGATCATCTTTCAGCTCTGCAGAATGCATACAATATCACTGAGACTTCTAAAATACTTATATTTACATGGAGCTTTAAGAGACCTATCTCCTTGGACCTCATAAAATACATAACATCTCATCTAGTCCGATGAAGCACATAAAATTTCACAGTCCTTTAAAATACATGAAGTCGTACTTGGGACCCACCATAAAATACATAGCAATCACCTTAACCTTATAAAATACATCAAATCCCATTCGTCCCCATAAAAGACATAAGAACCTCCCACCGAGCCTCGTATAAAATACATTGTACCCCACTGACTACGAATTTCCCGGAATACGGGAAACTCGTTTTTTCTGTTAGTCGTAGGTGTGAGTCCCTAACCAGAGTTGGATCTCGTCAGCAGAATCTTGCTAATGACAGTAATCAAGTTACAATTTAATCTTCGCCTCCCCCCCCCCCCCCCTCTCTCTCTCTCTATGTATGTATATATATATATATATATATATATATATATATATATATATATATATATATATATATATATATATATATTTAGCGTGAAAATCAAATATCATTTGTTCTCTCTTTAAGTGTGCGTTCGAACCCGGCTCATTTTTGAAAATTTGTATCGCCCTAATGGCATATAATACCCAATGACGCTGGCAATATTTTCTGCTAAATTCAATTAGCGCAATTACAGATCACATTCATATTCTGAACAGCAATTAAGTCTAATTTTGGCCAGTGCTGAATCCAATTAAAAATGCCAAAATTAAATTGTACGTGAAGAGGAAAACTAAAGTTACGCGCTCACTTGTTTTTTACCCCCTTTTCAGTTGGGGGTGGGGGGTGAACCCTTTCTATTTTTCGCCTGGAGGGATAATGGCTAAGAAGAAGAAGAGGAAGAAGAAGGGGAGAATAAGATGAAACGATGATAATAACAGCTTAGAGTAAATAAAAAAAGTAGATCAGAAGCAAGTGGATCTCTCGGAAAAGTCTTGATAACCCAGGCGCTTTGTAATGGATGCAGAGTCTTGCTCCTTTTAATTACTCTATTAAACAAGGGGAAAATCGTTTCCCCTGGGAACCTGGAACACCTCTGGCAAGATGAGGGGAAGAACAGACGCTTACCTTCGTGGGTTAATAGAGAAGTGTAGCCTCTTTGTTTTCTGGGAGGTTGTGGAAGGTGTGTAAGAGAATGAATCAAAACAGTACATATCTCTGTCCAGCATTAGTACTACTAAAGCGCCTCAGTGGTGTGATCGGTATGGTCTTGGCCTGCCACCTCGGTGGCCGCGAGTTCGATTCTCGTCCATTCCACTGAGGGGTAAGAGATGTGTATTTCTGGTGATAGATGTCCACTCTCGACGTGGTTCGGAAGTCACGTAAAGCCGTTGGTCCCGTTGCTGAATTACCACTGGTTCCATGCAACGTGATATCACTATACAAACAAACAAAATCATTGGTCTCATGGTGTATCCGCCTAAGCAGGATCGAATGGTTTTTATTGTCCCTCTTCCAAACCAGCGGCCGTCACACCTGAGGCCTTTTGGGCTGGTAGTTGCCAAGGGTCTCCAGAGGTGTAGGAATCATATAATCTATTTAATTGAAATCATTACTCCGTACTGTAATTTCGAAGATGATCTCAGATTGCTCACAAAAGGGAACAACAGAACTATTTTGTATTTGTGTAATCTGCGCTAACTAAAAGCTTTCTAATACCATATTATAGTTTTCGGTGATATGTTATATCATGCTTTACAACTGGCACCAAAACATAGATACTTGGATTTAGTAAAAAGAACTAAGGAAATTATTCAAGTCATTTATGGCACTTACAGTTTTTTTTTTATTATTGTCTAAGATTTGGCTCTAAATATATTTCGAAGATTTTGTCTAAAACGTCTGTCATTTCTTTTACAAATATGGAAACAACGCTACTTAATTCTCATGAAAAGAAAAAAAAATTAATTATTTTGTCTGGAAAGTCTGCTGATGACATTGCCTGGAAACGATGTTGATGATGATGCCTGGAATGTTGATGATACTGTCTGGAATGTGTTTTAAAATTATTTCCCTGGAAAGTTTTTTTTTTCATGTTGAGCCTGTTGAAGATTACTTGTGAACATTCTGTTATTGAACTTGAATGACCAATTTTCTGATGATTTATCCAGAAAGTGTATTAATGACCTGTGATGGAATTTGTTAATAATACTGCTTTTAGAATACGCGGGTTGTGAATCTTTTTAGAAAAATATGTTCTTGTGTTAAAGTGTTGAAGATTTGTCTGGAAAAAATTAATAATATTCTGATGAAAACTATTTTAATGATCTGTTCTTTAAATTACTTCGTCCGGAAGCCGGTTGTTGACTTTCCCTAGAAAAAAAACAACAATTATTTTAAATATAAAAGGATTGTTATTGCCTAGATTGCTATTAACATCATCCTCTGTCAGCATTATAAGAATCATCATAATCAGGTCGATTCTGCTCATCATCATTCATAGTGGAAAATCGTTATAATTGAGTTTATTATATTCGTCATTATCCGCTATAAGTGTAATTGTAATCAGGTTCATTATCCTCATCGTCATGGAAGAACAGCGATGAAAAGATAATGCGTACATTGTCATTATCATCATTATCATTAAAAATTAGAGCTCTAACGCACAGATAGAATTGGTCGTTAACGTGATTACGAACGCACCGGCAAGGAGACAGCAAGAAAACAGACACACAAACAGACAGAAAGACACGCTGGCAGTCAAAAACGACAGAACGGCGGAAGAACACATTCTCTGTCACGGACAAGACAGCGAGACACACGGAAAGGAACATCTCTGTCACAGACCGACAGACAAAGTGAGAGACACACGGTAAGAAACATCTGTGCACAGACAAAGAGAGAGGCACATTCTCAGTCACAACCAGACAGACAGAAAGAGACACTGTATGTCACAGACAGAAAGACACTATGTCGTATACGGACAGAAAGATACACTTTCAGTCACAAGCAAGACATCAAGACTCACTATCAGTCACAAACAAATAGAAAGTCACAGTCACCTACAGACAGACAGACAGACTGCAAGACGCATTCTCAGTCACAAACAGACAGAAAGACAAGCCGTTACAAATAGCCAGACAGAAGAAAGACAAGCTGTTAATAGCCAGACAGACAGAAAGAGACACCGTCACAAACAGACGAAAGACACTCTCAGTCAAGAACAGACAGGCGAACTCTCTCTCTCTCTCTCTCTCTCTCTTCTCTCTCTCTCTCTCTCAGACTTCAGTTACATTTTATTTTATAATCCATATGAATTCTTTTGGTATATCCTAATTACCACAT
>NC_061092.1:11327374-11339874 GCF_015104395.2 Macrobrachium nipponense | reverse complement strand
TGCTTCTACACTGGAGAGAGAGAGAGAGAGAGAGAGAGAGAGAGAGAGAGAGATTGGTACACGTAAAATGAGAAGTTTTATGTTGGTGTTTGTGTTCGTGTGTTGTGAGTTTTGTGTGTTTGTGTCTGGACTTCACAAAGATGTTAGCAGGTTCTATCGTGAGTGTCATACCTGCCAGATAGCTGGAAAACCGAATGAAACCATCAAGAAAGCCCCCCTACAACCCTACAACCTATAGAAGTTAGAGGAGAACCCTTTAGCAAAGTGTCTGTGTTTGTGTTTGTGTCCGTGTCTGTGTGAGAGAGAGAGAGAGAGAGAGAGAGATAGAGAGAGATACTGTTTAAGAGATTATGTTGCTCGTCGTTGCCTAAGCACTAATAAGTCTTAATATAATATATTTATCACGAATATACCTAACGCTACGACTCGAATGTAGGGCAATCGCCTCTGCTGATAGTTCAAATTAATATCTCGCAAATACTCAAACACACACACATACACACTTATATATATATATATATATATAATAATATATATATATATATATATATATATATAGATATATATATATATATATATATATATATATAACACAAATTCGTCAAGTCTTTGATATCACCGACGACGGAAAACCGAAAGGCTTTCTTGCATTTTGAGGCAACATTAATCCAGTTGCAAACGACGAGGCTTCAGGGGGTGCTGACCAAGCTCGGTTTGGCCCCCTGGGGGGAGGGGGGAGGATTATATTTCCCCCAAATTGGTCATCTGCAAAGAAATATTTCGTTTTTACGAAGCCATTATAGAAGGTGACATGGCTTTGATAAGTTGAGTTGACAGGCAAATTTGGCTTGGTAAATATAAACCAGGAGTTGTTATTGTCGGTTTTGAAGTCAATTTGGGCCGTTTGATGCTATGTAATTCATTTTGTATATTTTTTTTATTTTCATGTTACCTGATTGTGGCATAAATCTGAGAACTCTGAAAAGATATGAACTTTTTTTCTTTTTCTGTTTTTATATTCATTTTTTATATTCATCTTGCGTAACTGTTTCGTTCAACAGAACTATTGAATATTAAACATGCATTTTTATATGAGGTTTATACATCACAATAATTCTGTTCAAATGAATATTGAGAAACAACTTTTAGATTTATGCCACACAATAATTCATTTCAGATGAAAGCTGAAAGTTCATTTGTGATTAAAAATTTCAGCTTTTAATAACACCGCATATGATCCCCAACAGCGAGCCCATCTTCGAGAAAATCCTGTTCGGGGGGAGGGGAGGGCGGCGGTGGGCGGTGTTTAGCAGCCTCTACTTCACAAAATTAAACGTTTTAATGAAGTTTCTCTGCCCATTAGAACTTGAATGATTAATCACGCTTTTTCTTCGCCAACTCTTGGCATTCTGGAAATATGAAGCTTTTTGTTAACTCTCTGCAAGATTTGCCAGAATTCAGTATTATGAAAATTAGGTCTGAAGCTGGTGTTTTTTTTTTTTTGGGGGGGGGGTGGGGATGGTTCCCAGAATTCGGTATTATGAAAATTAGGTCTGAAACTTTGTTGTGTGGGGTTGGGGAGAGGGTTCCCTTTTCGAAAATTCATAAGCGGGTTTGAATGTATATCGAAGTATCTGTTAAGTGACGTGGAGATATTCGACAGTTTTAGATGTAAGATTTACTTGACTTGTCTTTGTTAGATCTATCTATTTTCTTTTCTGTTCTCTGCAGTTTATTTAGAGTTTCTATTTTTTTCTGCTTTTTTTCCTCTGAAAATCTTACAAAGATCAGCGAACAATTAGAATAAACGTTTTGAAACTGGAAAAATAGAATGAATGTTAACAAAATGAAAAGATAGTCGAAACTCAAGAAAAGGACAAAATACGATCAAATGTTTGGAAAGAAAAATATAGTAAAGAATTAGGAAATCGAAAAAAATCCATGAAAATTCCATCCCAGAAATATATTCATTATGATATATTCAATAGCGCTGGAACTTAGAAGATAGGCGAATTTGTCCATTTGATATTTTAGATGACATTTTTTTTCAAGAATTTTGTTTTTGCCCAAAGGAACGCAACCTTGCAACTTTTCTAAAAAAAATAAAAAAAAAAAAAACAAACAGTAATTAGTTTTCACTGAATTTATGTTCGTAGTTAATATGCTGCCTGATCGTATGACAGCAACAATTTTATCACTGAATGATTCAATTAATATTGTTGTTTTATGGGGATTGGATTGCAGGGAGTATTAGGTGTGAAAAATATGAACTATATATAACACACCACAAAGAAAAATCAATTTATGATGACTTTAAAAATAAAGATAAAAACTTTTATGTTTTACTCCCATTAAAGAGTGTTTTATTTAATAACTTTGAGACTTCAATTAACGATTACTGATGATCGAAAGAGACTGAAAGTGGAAGAATAAATAGAAAAAAAAAATAAAAAAAAAATTCAATCAAGGAAGAGACGAGAACGCTCTTGACACTGTCTGAAGCGATCAGGGCGGCAAGTGTTTATAAATCAGCCTCTCCCCGCTCTCTGCCGCCCTCTCCCGACCACCCATTTCGATCCTCGAACAATCTTTATGATCCTCTTCCAAAACCGGGCGCCCTTCCCCGCCTCTAAACCGAATCCTTTTGCCGGGAGGGGGCTTGAGGGGGGGGAGGATTGAAGGAGCATCGCGAAAGGTTGAGGAGTTGGAGGAGGTGGAGGTGGAGGTGATGATGGAGGGCCTTGTCATTTCCCTCCTCCAAGTGCCTCATCGAAGCCGCGACTGATTGTGAGTTAGAGGTTATGTGAACGACAGGCGAGTGCCGCCAATAGATTACGCCCCTGAGGTCGGTTTGGGGGAGGGGGGGCGCGGAGATCCTCATCCACCCACCATCCTAACCCCCCCCCCTTTCCTTGTTTACCCTCTCCTCCAGCGCCCATCACCGCCTTCGGCGGGCGTCAATATAGAATTGATCGCTGGAGCGCCCCCGACGGGTGACTCATAAGGCATCACATGCCTGCCATAATTCCCACATATCAGGGACATGTTGCCCATACGACCAGCACTCAAGAGAGGGGCCTCTTCCCCCCCTCCTTAGGAGGAGGTGGCGGAGGGGGGGGCAAAGGGTCCCCTTCAACGGTGAGGGGGGCGAAGGGGGGGCTTGTCCTGAATCACTTCTTCCTCCTCGTCTTTACCTTCCGACATTCTCTCTCTCTCTCTCTCTCGTCTCCCTTTTGTTGTCTCTTCTCCTCGAGGCAGAAATGGCATCATAAGCCAACTTTGTCTTCCTATTTATGGATGGGGGAGAATATTTCCCATGGCACTTACCTTACATTCCGCTGAGGAAATATTGTTAGGTTTCTCCTCTTCCCCCCATCCTCCCTCCCCCCCCCCCCCCACCCCCAAACTACCCGTATTCCGTGAGCGTAAAATACGATATCTCAGTCAAGACTTTCCTGTCCTTTTCTGTTCTGTTTTTTTTTTTTTAGAAACCTTTGCTTTTTCCTTTGTTTTTTTATGGTGTGAATTTAACTGTTAACTTCTTATTCGCACTGTTCTTCACTAGCGTTTAAAAAGCGCCTCAGTGGCGTGGTTGGTATGGTGTTGGCGTCCCACCTCGGTGGCCGCGAGTCCGATTCTCGGGCATCATTCCATTAGTGTGTAAGATATGTCTATTTCTGGTGATAGAAATTCACTCTCGACGGGGTTCGGAAGTCACGTAAAGTCGTTGGTCCCGTTGCTTAATAACCTCTGGTTCAATGCAACGTAAAAACACCATACAAACAAACAAACAAAATAGCAGCGCCTCGGTGGCGTGGTTGGTATGGTGTTGGCGTGCCACCTCGGTGGCCGCGATTTCGATTCTCGGGCATTCCATTGGTGTGTGAGAGATGTCTATTTCTGGTGATAGAAGTTCACTCTCGACGTGGTTCGGAAGTCACGTAAAGCCGTTGGTCCCGTTGCTGAATAACCTCTGGTTCCATGCAACGTAAAAACGCCATACAAACAAACTAACAAACTAGCGTTTAAAAGGCATTCTTCTAAATTATTTTCAATTCATGTTTTCACATTTGTGGAATCGCAGACCGTCTGAAATTACCTTACCATCTTAATTTGATGGAGCCTTTTGGTTACATCAAAAAGAGAGAGTAACTAAATATTTATTGATCATTTTGTATATAAGTGAGGTACCATAATTACTGGAAACCAAATAGTCATTTAAATATTAATAAAGAGGTTCTCTCCTTTCAGATACTTAAGGTATTACAATTACCAGAAATCAAACAGTTATATCAACATATACTCAGGCTTGTGTAGTATATTCCCAACCACGGTTCCAGCAACTTAATTAGTTGAAAATCTGCCCCCCCCCCCCCCCCCCACCGCCCCCTCCCTTCCGCCAACCCAATAGATGCGTGGAAGAAACGACCGTCAATCGCCGTGAAATGGCAGAGATTTTTGTCGCTCGGTGATTGTCTGGGCAAAAATGCAATAACCAATTAGCGTTAGAAATATCAGAATTTCCATTTTTCAGCTCGCTGCTTTTCGAATTAAAGGACCGTTCGATACTCATACGTACGCGCTGATATTTGAAAATGATTATAAGTGACGTTTGGGTGACATTTTGTTTTCCAAATTAGGACGGCTACTTTGGCGCTTTTTCATTATTTCTATTTCATTATTTTTCATTTAAAGTCACTGTGTCTTTATAATCTCCTCTGTATACTTCAAATATGCGCCCCCGAAACTGTAACGTCACACTTATACCAAGTAAAATTTGTACTATATAGCACTGCACATCCTGGAATGCTGTAATCGTAATACCAGACATTTTAGTGGGTGTTTACCCCCTCACAGACACCCCACAACGAATGGGGAGAGGGAGGGGGAGGAGGAGGGGGAGACAGGAACTGCATCCAACATTGTAGATTGATTGATTGATTATGTCTGTTAAAAACTGGTACCAAGTAAAATTTGTACTACAATAGCACTTCATATCCTAGAATGCTGTGATGGTAATAACAGACATTTTAGTGGGTGGTTTCCCCCTGACAGACACACCCTAACAAGTGGGCAAGGGGAAGGGCAAGCCCTGATGATTAATGTCTAAACTAGTTTAGTAGGTTACTACTGACCCGTATTATACATTATCGTGATATATTCAGTAAATATTTTTATCCTTTCTATATCCTTTGTATTTATTTAACACAAAAATTATTTATTTGTTTCATATTAATAACAGTCATCTGTAGACCCATAATAATTCGGTCATATTATTATTTTGTCAAGCTAGCAACAGAGTTCACTTATAGTACTCGCTTTAGCTTTGTTTACGAGATGAAAATTAATGTAGCAGTGGCTGGAAGACTGGCACTGTAAAGTAGCATGTATGTTCATATCATTATTAGAGTTATTGCTGTAAAATGTCTATGTATATAACATTTGTTAAATAGAGTAATACGCACCCATTAAATAGATAGTAATACATATGTAATATATACGCTATAGTCAGTGTACAGATCATAATAATTGTGCTATAGCCTACTCGGTTTGTTTTATCGAAGGACTACCTTCTTTTGGTTTCAACTGACTTTCATACTAATGAAATCATGGATACATTTTTGTATTATCAGTTTTTTTAATGAATATTGTTGTTACTACAGTCGATTTTTTTTCGGCTGGTGTAAAATTCGTCAGATATAATACACCTGGCTGAGGAAGGACACAGAGGATCTCTGTTTTTTAAACAATCTCTCCACACACCAAGTTATTTCGAACATTTCCATTATTTAATGTAAAGAAAACAAGAGAAATGAAAAATTAGTGCTATTTTGAATTTTTTCTATCGTTTATGTTTAATGAGTAAGTGTTTAGCGAATTGTTAGGGTTTAGTGAGTAAGCGTTTAGTGAATGTTTATGAGTAAGTGTCTGATAAATGTTTAGGGTTTAGTGAATGTTTACTGAGTCTTTAGGATTTAGTGAATGTTTTGTGAATCTTATTGAATGTTTATCATGTAAGTATTCAGTGAATGTTTTGTCTTTAGGGTTTTAGTGAATGTTTTGCGAATGTGAAGTGAGCGTTTAGTGAATGTCTTGTGAATGTTAGTGTTTAGCAAGTGTTTAGTGTGTAAGTGTTTATTGAGTTTTTAATGAGCGGATGTTCACTCACTGTTTAGTATTTAATAAGTATTTAGGGTTTGGTAAGCATTTAGTATTTAATGAGTGCTTAGGGTTTAGTGAGTGTTTAGTGTTTAATTAATGTTTAGGATTAAGTGACTGTTTAGTGAATGTTTACTGCGTGTTTGGGGTATAATGAGTATTTAGTGAATTTAGTGTTTTAAGTGTTTAGTGAGCATTTAGTGTATCGTGAGTGCCTAGTGAGTGTTGGGTATTCAGAGTGTTTGGGTTATTGAGTGTGAGTGTATGTTAAGTGAGTGTGTGTGTGAATGTATGTTAAGTGTGTGTGTGTGTGTGTGAGTGTGTATAGTGAATGTATGCAAGTGTGAGTGCTTACTGAGTAAGTGCATTGTGAGTGTTAGTGTTTAGTGATTGTATTACATTACTGTTTAGTTAGTGCTTCGCTACTGTATGTAAAGAAAGTCCTGTATTTACATAGGAAGCATTTATGCTTGACACTGCTTAGATCCAAGAGCAGATGCCTAGGCCTTGGCCACAATGTTTGGAGTGCTTAGGCCTGTTTTCGTAAGGTAATTTTTCTCTGTGAAATTGGGTCGAATAGTAATATTGATAATAACAATAATAATAAAGATGAAAAAAAGTAATAAAATATAGTACTAAGAGCTGGACCGAGACCTTTCAATATGGCCTTCCGAAGTCACTCTCGGTAAGGAGATCGCTACTTCAGTGATTGACGCCCTGGCCTATGCCTTGCATACAGCTGACATATTTGCATATTCGGTTGTCCGATTTTTATAACTGTGTTGGAGACGCATTATAAATCATATTAGCAATGGTAAATACATTGAACAGACGTGAAGATATAATATGATGTTAGTGCCTGTCTACTGGATATAATGAGCTATTAAAGTAAAAATATTACTAGGGAGAAAATTAGCCGAATAATGGTTGTCAAAGCCAGCATCGATAGAATGTCTTGAAACGCATTACATAGGCTGCCTTTGGTGCGTGCCGGCGGGAAGTAAGAGACAAACACATTCAGCTAGCTTTAAACATCAAACTGCGTAAGTATCATTTTTATACGAGTTTAAATTTCCTTCCCTGAATATAAATGGTACCTGATACTTGGTGATAGCGTACAGATCAATTTGAGTGAGGCAGCCGAAAATAAGTGGACTACTAGATAATTAACATGATATTATAGGCCAACTTAATGTGGGAGTCAGGAGCTCCAAGTTGTATGATCGTCAACTTCGGGAGGGGGAATAGAATGGGTGAAAATGTTTTAATGTTTATAATTAGCCTATCCTGAACAATTCATTCACATTTCCGTTTCCAGTAATTATTTGTGTTGTGATACATCATCTCCTTGTGAATATCAATCTTACTCCCATATCCGATAAAAATTTCATTTCATCCACACGAACCAACAGCAACTAAAGAACAATTCAGTCATGGTAAGACACATTGGTCTACGAACCTCGACATGGCTGCAGTGCCCTAACTGTAGGCAAGAAAAAGAAAATGACCAAAGACTATTAAAACGAGAATACTTATCTTATATTTCTTTATTTTAGAGGAAATGAGAGTGGTACCATATGACTGGTTTAATTACTCAAAAATGGCTCAGCACACATACTTGTAGCTGTTTTCACTTGTGACTCCCTCCCCCCATTCAGATAAAATACTACTTGTGTGAAGTAATAACTCCACACCAAAGGAGATAGTGCTAATATTATATATATATATATATATATATATATATATATATATATATATATATATATATATATATATTACCAGCGAAGGGCGTCGCCCGCCCCCCACCCCCCCCCCCCCCCCCCCCGTATTTAATATTTGGTATGCGTTTAGCCTGAGCGTTAGGCGAACTGATAACCCTCAGTCTCTTCTCTCTCTCTCTCTCTCTCTCTCTCTCTCTCAAAGCGATCACTGGTAAAAGCCCCTCCTCTCCCCCTCTCTCTCTCTCTCTCTCTCTCTCTATCTCTCTCTCTCCATTCCATCAGGTCATTAAATTAGAGTCGGAGTTACAAAAACATAACATTTTATTCAAAGTAAAGTACTAGTTGAATAACTCAAGTTCTTACAGGATCATCAATGTAATGAAAATAGTTCAAGTCTCATAGACAACTAACTCAGATAACCCCCCGGTATTTAAATGTCTTAATCGGTAATTAGTCACACCAACTATCTCTTCTCCAAAACACAGTCCCCTCACTAGGACACTCGGTCTCCTAGGGACACTCAGTCCCCTAGGACCCTCGGTCCCCTCACTTGATCCGCCTGTTTAAAAGACAGGAGAACACACTAGTGAGCAAACACAATCATAAAGACAAAGTCAAAAGATTAAATGAAATGGAACATCTTTACAAAATGTCAAACAGATAACAAGCCATCCCTTTGGCTAAAGTATAACACTTACCCATCACAGCTTGGAAAATCACACACTTTAACAAGGAAACACCTTGGCATGCGCCATCGTGGCTCTGCCTTTCTCGCACAGAATTCTCCGTAAGTCTTACCATAGTTTTGGCTAAAGATGCCATTATGAACGGAAGAGGCGCACACGTACACACTAACTCACACTCTTCGGTAACTGGTCACAGCCAGTTTTCAAAGGCACTTTGAACAAGCCCCCATGAACTCACATACCCACAGAACGAACATTAACCCGTTTAAGTAAGCATCTTTAACATCATACCATCCCAGAAATGATTTCTCAGCTTTCTCAGGTCGTCGCCTCGGACTGTCTCTATGGGAAGTTAAATATGATGAATCTGTAAATTCCATAAAAGACACAGCACATCACATTACAATGGCATATTAAACATATTAATTATAGCCCTCTTTCTTTTTACATATATTATATATATATATATATATATATATATATTATATATATATGTTTGTGTGTGTGAAGCTATAGAAAGTAGACCAGGCCTAGTAAATCTCATACATAGTTTTTCATATAGATGGGATGGAATTAATGAAGTGAAATATTCCATACTTCAATAGAAATTTTAAAAAATAAGTCCGGCAGTAATTCTTATCCTGAAACATCATAATATTTCTTCAATTTTTTGCCTTTTACATTTTATCAGGCTCACGATTTTCAGATAATTACCATATTTTTAATGTTAATATTGCCTACGATAGATTTTGAATCATTTCAAGGTGTCCCATCTCTCCCTTCTAATCTAGGGTTATGTTTGTGAAGGGGTAACCACCCGCTAAAATGTCTGTCATTACCACAGTACTCTAGGATGTGCACTGCTATTGTAGTACAAATTTTACTTAGTATCTCCGATGTTGGATGCAGATCCTCTCTCCCCCTCTCTCTCTCCCCCTCCGCACTCGTTGTGGGGTGTCTGTCAGTGGGTAACCACACACTAAAATGTGTGCCATTACCTTAATAGTACTCTAGGATATGCAGTGTTATTGCAGTACAAATTTTACTTGGTATCTCCAATGTTTGATGCAGGATCCCGTATCGCCCGTCCCCCTCCCCACTCGTTGTGGGGTGTCTGACAGGGGGAAACCACCCACCTAAAATGTCTGTCATTACCACCATAGTACTCTAGGATGTGCAGTGCTATTGTAGTACAAATTTCAATTGGTATCTCCTATGTTGGATGCAGTTCCTGTGTCCCCTCCCCTCCCCTCCCCCTTTCGTTGTGGGGTGTCTATCAGGGGGTAACTACCCACTAAAAGGTCTGTCATTACCACAGCAGTTCTCTAGGATGTGCAGTACTATTGTAGTATAAATTTTACTTGGTATCTCCATGTTGGATGCAGATCCTGTCTCCCTCTCCCCACTCATTGTGGGGCGTCTGTCAGGGGGTAACCACCCACCAAAATGTCTGTCATTACCACCACAGTATTCTAGGATGTGTAGTGTTATTGTAGTGTAAATTTTACTCGGTATCTCCTAAGTTGGATCTAGATCCAATTAAGCCCCCCTTTTCAGTGCGTCTGTCAGGGGGAACCCACCCTCCAAAATGTCTGTCACTGGTCATTCTGTAATCAGCAGAGTCTGCAGATATATTATATATTAGTTTCATCTGGTATCTCATATATTGGATCTAGACCCAAAATCTAACAAGCAATTAGTGGTGCTTGTTAAGTAAGCCACCCATGTATTTTCGGCAGACGGTCAGTTTCACAGTTTACAAGTCTACTGCCAAATACCAGTAGGGGTTACAGTCGGTATCTCGATCGTTGTATCTTAATATAATAAGAACGATTTGGCTTTGTAACGGCAATCCACCTCGTCTACCTTGCCTTTAATTGTACCTGTCATTGGTTGAACTATGACGTCACCATTTAGTATGGCTGAATAGTTGTTGTAGTAGTAACAGCAGCAGGGATTTAGTTATGTAACGGCTCCCTAGTTCAATCTGCCGTGAACGAGAATTTTAATGATTATTATTTGTTCATTTCGTTTTCAAGTATTTTGGTTGGGTCAATTTATGAAAGTTTCGACTGGATGAAAAGACCGAATCAGAACACGTCAGTGACAAAGACGATAGTCTTTGCGACGCCATTTTACAGAACCTATTACTCAGATAGAAACGAGGCGAGGAAATTTCCCCCCCAAAAAAAAAAAAAAAGTTTGGGTTCAACGCCAAAGGAAGCCGTAAACAGACTTCTTAACTTTGGTGATGTTATTTTTATATATCTAAATTAAGGCCTCTTTTGTATTAAAAGCTGATTTATTGAATTTTTTTTCTGGTAGGTTATTGCGTCAAATTACCCAAAGAAATCACCATGACTTACTATATATAACGTGAAGAAATCACAATGGCATAAATTAACTTAAAGAAATTTCCATCGCTTAATATAACTGGAAAATCATCATATAATGTCTCAAATTTTCAAATATAGAATTCTTCAGTGTGTGTGTACATACATACATACATATATATATATATATATATATATATATATATATATATATATTATAACATATATATATATATATATATATATATATATAATCTCACTGTCAGAAAATTCTCTCTCTCTCTCTCTCTCTCTCTCTCTCTCTCTCTCTCTCTCTCTCTCTCTCTCTCTCTCAGCAATCACAGTTCTTGCTGAGGTAATCGTAAATATTTGACAAGCATGGAAAATATTCCCAAGAAAAATTTATGAAATAGAATCATTCTTCTTACGATGTCTTCCGTTTGTAATATCTTCCGTTGTCAGTTCTTCCGTTGGCAGTGTCTTCCTTTGGCAGTGTCTTCAGTTGGCAATATCTATCTTTGGCAATGTCTTCCATTGGCAAAGTCTTCCGTTGGCAGTGTCTTCCGTTGGCAATATCTTCCTTTGGCAATGTCTTCCGTAGGCAGTGTCTTCCGTTGACGATGTCTTCCATTGGCAGTGTTCCATTGGCAGTGTCTTCCGTTGGCGATGTGGTCTGTTGGAATGTCTTCCATTGGCAATATCTTCCGTTGGCAGTGTCTTCCATTGGCGATGTCGTCCGTTGGAATGTCTTCCGTTGGCAATGTCTTCCGCAGGCAGTATCTTCCGTTGGCAGTGTCTTCCGTTGGCAGTGTCTTCCATTGGCGATGTCTTCCGTTGGCAATGTCTTCCGTTGACGATGTCTTCCGTTGTCAGTGTCTTCCGTTGATGATGTCTTCCGTTGGCAGTGTCATCCATTGGCGGTGTCTTCCTTTGTCAATGTCTTCCATTGACGATGTCTTCTGTTGTCAATGTCTTCCGTTGACAGTGTCTTCCGTTGGCAGTGTCTTTCATTGGCGATGTCTTCCATTGGTAATGTCTTCCAGTTGGCAGTGTCTTCCCTTGTCAATGTCTTCCGTTGGCAATATCTTCTGTTGGCAGTGTCTTCCATTGGCAGTGTCTTCCATTGGCGATGTCTTCCATTGGCAATGTCTTCCATTGGCAATATCTTCCATTGGCAATATCTTCCATTGGCAGTATCCTCCATTGGCGATGTCTTCCATTGGCAATGTCTTACGTTGGCAGTGTCTTCCGTTGGCAATATCTTCCGTTGGTAGTGTCTTCCGTTGTCAATGTCTTCCGTTGGCAATATCTTCTGTTGGCAGTGTCTTCCATTGGCAGTGTCTTCCATTGGCGATGTCTTCCGTTGGCAATGTCTTCCGTTGTCAATATCTTCCGTTGGCAGTGTCCTTCATTGGCAGTGTCTTCCATTGGCGATGTCTTCCGTTGGCAATATCTTCCATTGGCAGTGTCCTCCATTGGCAGTGTCTTCCACTGGCGATGTCTTCCGTCGGCAATGTCTTCCGTTGGCAATATCTTCTGTTGGCAGCATCTTCCATTGGCGATGTCTTCTATTGGCAATGTCTTCCATTGGCAATATCTTC
>NC_061092.1:11304874-11317374 GCF_015104395.2 Macrobrachium nipponense | reverse complement strand
CACTGTCAGTACGTATGAAATTAGCCAACTCCTCCTCGAATATTCCAAGTTTTTTTAAATAATTGTTTTATTGTTGTTGTTTTGTTAAACAATGCCCATCGAGGAAAATGGCGAACTTGTTCTGAGATGGTTCACCTTCCAGATACGGCAGATAACAGCAGAAACGTGTCATTGCATTTCTTCCATTCTGACTGAAGATGGGAAAGGAAGTTTCCGAAAAGCTCAGCTGTTTGTCATAGTTTCTGTCGACGCATCTTCGGTATTTCGGTTTAGTTATCCAGAATTATTATTATTATTATTATTATTATTATTATTATTATTATTATTATTATTATTATTATTATTATTATTATATATTAAAATGATCTACTGAGTTAATTTTATATTGAGCCCTCTTTGTCTTCATTATAATTATTACCTCAACTACGTTAATATTGGACAATATTTGGGCAGTATTTATATTTTTGAACAGAGAAAGACATTCGCAGTATATTCACAACAGTCGTAATTCACTCGACAAGAGGAGGTAATTCAAACACTGGAATTTCTAACGCGCAACTCCGGAAAAACATCTCCCGGTAACTTACTGTTGAACTCTACGGGTTCGTCCCACCATGTTTCAATATCTTCACCAATACTCAACAAATATTTCAAACTTCAAATGCGAGGTTTTCCTCCTGTTACACCTTGCAAACCTACCTCCTCTCACTTCCCTTTCCAGCGCTAAATGACCTCATAGGCCCCAGTGCTTGGCTTTGGCCTAAAATCTATATTCCATTACACTCACAACCTCCTATGGTAAAGACTGTGGAGAGAATACACTTCGCTGAGAATACGCTGCTAATGTATATTCGCTGTTCCAAAATATGAACATTGGCTAGTCGTTGTCTAATATTGACGTGGAAGAAAATATAATTATAAGGAAGACTAAATATGAAATTAACTCAAATTATTCATCTACCCTATCTATTATTAAGCCTTGGAAGAATAAAACGACCTTATGTAAAATAAGAAAGACACGTTGTAACAAAATATCAATAAAAAAACATATATCCCTAAAAAGACAATATAAAAACTCTCATTGTTTACCGAACCCCCTTTCAATTGCTTAATAGTATAAAGATCATTGGACGCGGCTGAAGTCAGACGTGATGTTGAAGTACACATAAAAATAAACATGCGTATAGAAAACGGGGTTTGGGAAGGGTAACCTCAACATTGAGATATCTAGGATGACAAAGGACAACGATTACTGATTTTTTTTTTTCTTTGTGTTTGCAGTTAGCGTACCCGAACCTCCCCTTCCTCCTTCCCTCCTGCAGAATGCATTTGCATTTCATCTTGCAACACGCGAATGCAATATTCTCTCCTAATCCCCAACATATCGACGATTACGCGCAATAATTGAAGAATCGTTTTCTTTTCCGACTCTTCTGGCCGCGTTAGTGGCGGCAGTATCATTTGATCGTCTGATGGTATTCATTATAAAGGGGGGCGCCGGCCTTTTAATTCCTAAATGGCCCTCTCTAATGACGAAGATGATCTCTTGATTGCATGCAATTTCGGGGGGAATGGCGCCTCGATTAACATGTGAAAATTGCGTAAAAAAGTGACTTAATTATCTGAAGGTCCCGAGGTTTGGCTTTTCCCCTTCCGTCTGCATTGGGCGAATTTCATTTCCTTTCGGTTTGATGACCGTAATTAAGGAATGTGAAATCATTCAACGTACTTTTTCTTTTTGGTCGGTGTAAGGGGCAAGTGCGGAAGCATTAACATATATAATTTATTCCATAGATCGGTGTGGAAGAAGGTGGAGGAGGTGCAATGATGTGGAACTATGGCAGCAAATATTTAGGGAAGAAAGGTTTTGTGCTGATTAGTAGTTCATAGGATACCTAATGTTCTTCTACTCTCAAATGCGAGGATTTGGTATTTTGTTCCTGCGTCTGTGTTCCCTGATTCTTGTATTCTTTCCCCGACTTTCTCTTAAGTTTACCCAGTGTTCTTCTACTCTCAAATGCAAGGATTTGATATTCTGTTCCTGCATCTGTGTTCCCTGCTTCTTGTGTTCTTTCCCTGACTTTCTCTTAGGTTTACCCAGTGTTATACTCTTAAATGCGAGGATTTGGTATTTTGTTCCTGCGTCTGTGTTCCCTGATTCTTGTATCCTCCCCCTGACTTTCTCTCTCTTAGGTTTCCTACCCCGTCGTTCTTTGTTATGAAAATAATCTGGTTACGAACGTGAGCTCTGATTTCATCCACTTTCGATAGGCTAATGTAACGAATTGGCTCCCATTTTGAGTTGAATTTATGTTTACAATTAACGATCATAGATTCTCTCTCTCTCTCTCTCTCTCTCTCTCTCTCTCTCTCTATACATCTTTTAACAACAAACTGCTTTTACTAACATAAAACTAATCAGAGAGAAGGTTTCTTTCTCTCTCTCTCTTACACACACACACACACACCAACGAGCACCTTATTTTAATATAGTACAAATCAGAACGTTTCTCTCTCTCTCTCTCTCTCTCTCTCTCTCTCTCTCCTCTCTCTCTCTCTCAAAAGCGAGGAGCAGCTTGTGTTAATAAAAGACTAATCAAAATAAAAGAAGCTCTCTCTATATCTCTCTGAAGGGGACATCATACTTACACCCATTCATTAATAGAAAAAAAAATTAGTATTCAATGATACTTACTTTTCATTCTTTACATTCCATCTACCTTCAGTGAGTAATTTAGAGGGGGTTAAGTTATTATTCACTTCATTTCCTTTGTTGCAATAATAAAATAACGAATGCAAATGATGACATTAAAGAGAATTTAAAACAGCATGAATATTTGTTACGATTTTTTTTTTAACTGGGCGGTTTAGCATTTCGTTGATGAACGACGAAATAGATGGATGGAAGATATTGTAAAATCATATCAAATGGTCGTTTTGCAGCGCTCACCAGCGCAAATCACTTCGAATCTGTTACTTTACTCATGACGTTTCACCAGAATGGCTTGGTGTTCCTCGAAACCAGATTTATAAATATAATACAATCTCGTAACCACCATCAAACGACCTGGTTATCTGAAGCTATAGAGGGCTGCAATTTGGTATGTTTGACGACTGGAAGCTGGATGATCAATATACCAACTTACAGCCCTCTAGACTCGGTAGTATTTAAGATCTGAAGGCGGACAGAAAAAGTTCGGACGGACAGACAAAACCCTCTCAATGTTTTCCTTCTACGGAAAACTATACTTTACGTAACGGTAAAAATTCCTCTCATTTCTCCCTCATTATGGACTTCATTATAAGTGGTCTTCCTCGGTCATTAGGCCGAAGTCATCATATCCCTTGACAATGAGCCTTGGTAATTGAGTAATGAATTTTGAGTCATTAGAAGACGCTTGAGGGCGATTAAAGGCGGAAGGAAGTTATGGGGCGAAGTCTCTCGCCCGGAATTCGAATGACCTAAGATCTGAACTCGACGTTCCTTCCCTCTGCCGTGTCTGGGAAGTTTCCAAAGCAATGGACTGAAGTTTTCACAGCAATGGATTGAAGCTTTCGCAGGAATGGATTAAGTTTTCACAGCAATGGGTTTAAGTGTTCGCAGCAATAGACAGATGTTTTCACACGCAGCAATGATGGAGTTTTTGCAGCAATGACTGAAGTTTTTACAGCACTGGATTGATTGTTCACAGCAAGACTAAGTTTTCACAGCAATGACTGAAGTTTTTACAGCAATGGATTGAATTGTTCACAGCAATGGACTGAAGTTTTTCACAGGCAAATTGATTGAAGTTTTTACAGCACTGGATTGAAATGTTCACAGCAATGGACTTAAGTTTTCATAGCAATTGATTGAAGTTTCCATAGCAATGGACTGAAGTTTCACAGCAATGAATTAAAGTTTTCGCAGGAATGGATTAAGTTTTCACAGCAATGGGTTTAAGTGTTCGCAGCAATAGACAGATGTTTTCACAGCAGTTGATTGAAGTTTTTGCAGCAATGGACTGAAGTTTTTACAGCACTGGATTGAAATGTTCACAGCAATGGACTGAAGTTTTCACAGCAATTGATTGAAGTTTTTACAGCACTGGATTGAAATGTTCACAGCAATGGACTGAAGTTTTCATAGCAATTGATTGAAGTTTTTACAGCAATGGACTAAAGTTTTCACAGCAACGGATTAAAGTGTCCACAGCAATGGACTGAAGTTTTCACATCAATTGATTGAAGTCTTACAGCAACGGTTTAAAGTGTTCACAGCAATGGATTGAAGTTTTCACAACAATTGATTGAAGTTTTTACAGCAATGGACTAAAGTTTTCAAAGCAATGGATTAAGTTTTCATAGCAATGAGTTAAAGTGTTCACAGCATTGGACTAAAGTTTTCAAAGCAATGGATTAAGTTTTCATAGCAATGAGTTAAAGTGTTCACAGCATTGGATTGAAGTTTTTACAGCAAGGGACTGAAGTTTTTCGCAGCAATGGATTGAAGTTTTTACAGCAATCGTAGAATTCTTTGAAGTTCCGAGAGCGATGAAACTTGGACACATCAGTAAACGGAGAGATGGGTATGCTCAGTATTCTAGAAAATTGGAGCTGATGTTTTCCTCTCAAAACCGGACTATTTTATTTTCTATTTTTCTTATCTATATTTCCATTTAAAATATAAACTTTTTCCCATCAGAGTCTGATACAAAAATGTAAATTCAAAATTTCACCACAGGATAAAAAAAAAAAAATATTCGCGTATGAAGATTTGACTGACTTTGATTTTATTTTAATTTTTTTTAGAAATGTCTCCGGTCGTCAGGATATTTTTAATCGTTCAATTTGTGTTTTCTCGTTCCCTTACTCATTTGAGCATGAACGGTACATAGGGAATTTTTTTCCTGTTTTCTTATTTTATATATATATATAGTTCTAAGAGCATATTTCGTATATTTACCACTTTTTATCCCATTTTGTTTTCTTACAGCCATATGCGCCGCTTTTCATCTCTGTATTTGTGTCGGAGCCGCTTTTGATAAAACACTTTTGATATTGCCGGTACTATCAATAGCGGTTGTGATACACGCGTAGAAAGTGTTCAAAAGAAGTTAGTATGTCTCGAATGAAGACGAAAGAAGGTAAAAAGTGGCAGTAAATAAAGTAAATACCTCTCACGAAGATAAAAGGAGATCAAATTTGCAATGTCTACAAAGAATGGACGGGCAGTAGGCTGCAAAAATGGCTGTAAGAATGATAAAGTGTGACAAAAGGTGGCAATAATAAACTCGCGAAATTAAAATGGAATTTTACGATGACCAAAACAAACTGATAAAAACTGGTAGAAATGGGTGTGACGAAGATAAAATTGGATAAGAGAGGATAAAAGGTGATAAAAAGTGATAATAATAACTCACGAAATTGAAACGAGATCACATTTATAATGGATAATACAAACTGATAAAAACTGGCAGAAATGTCTGTAACAGAGATAAAATAGGATCAAAAGTAGTGAAAATTGTCTGTAACGATGACAAAAATGTGACAACCAAAATAAAATAGGATCATAAGTAATGAAAATTGTCTGTAACGATGACAAAAAGTGACGACCAAGATATAATAGAATTAAAAGTAGTGAAAATTATCCGTAACGATGCCAAGAAGTGACGCAAAAAAGTGTCAATAACAACCGTTTGCGTAACTTGTCATCTCACAGCGTAACCTCGATTCACATAAAATCGTCTACCAGCACCACCACCGCCACTGTCAATATGTAGCGGCCCCGCTGAAAGGAACCAAAGGAACCGAAAAGAGAAATTCGGGAGTTGTGGGCAGAGGCTGAAATGGGCCAAGGGGTCAGCACGATCCCAAACCAATTATGCTCCATTTGGGGAGGGTGGGCGAGAGCCCGGATGTCAGCGGATTGGTAATGTCGACCGTCGTAAAATCTCTTCACTGTTATGTTGTGGAGTTACAGCTGTCGTTGGAGGGCGCCCTGGCTTTTCTTTCTTTCTTTCTTTTCCTGCTTTTGGGGAGAGAGAGAGAGAGAGAGAGAGAGAGAGAGAGAGAGACTTTGTTCTTATTTCTCGTCCTAAGAGAAGGAGAGGTCATTTTTTTATTTACTTCAGGAAAGTTGGAGAGTTTGTACTGATTTTATATATCAGAAAGAGAGACTGATTTTATATATTAGAAAGAGAGAGGGAAGGGAGGACTTCGTTATTATTTCTCATTATTATTTCTCGTTTTAAGAAAGGGAGAGGTTATACTTCTTTTACTTCGGGAGAGTGGAAAAGCCTGTACTGATGAGAGAGAGAGAGAGAGAGAGAGAGAGAGAGACTTTGTGCTTTTTCTCCTTGGAAGAGAGAAAAATTATATTTCTCTCTCCTTCAGGAGAGTGGAAGAGATGGTACTTATGTTCCATATGAGAGAGAGAGAGAGAGAGAGAGAGAGAGAGAGAGAGAGAGAGAGAGAGACCTTGAGCTTTTTCTCTTTGGAAGAGAGAGAGGGGAGTATTACTTTGACCTTCAGGAGAGTGGAAGAGTTTGTACTGATTTGTATCTTAGGAGAGAAAGTGAGAGAGAATCTTTCCTTATTGTTCCTGTGTCAACATAAGCTGTTAGTTGTTGAGAGAGAGAGAGAGGCTCGGAGGAGCTAAGAGAAAAGTGGGGCGGGGTAGATAGGGGATTGGGAGTGTAGGGGAGACAGCAGCGCCGGGTTCCAGCGCAGCGTGCGCTAAAAAGCTCGTAATAATAATAATAATAATAATTACGCATTTTTCTCAGAAGGATCTATAAATCTCTTCACTATTATTATTAATAATAATCATACTCAGAGTGACGATAGTGACTTGGGAAATCCACACGGCCTCAGAAGGTCTGTGTTTATTATCATTATTATTATTATTATTATTATTATTATTATTATTATTATTATTATATATTATTATTATCAGAGTGACGATAGTGACTTGGGAAATCCACAAGGCCTCAGAAGGGTCTCTGTTTATTATTATTATTATTATTATTATTATTATTATTATTATTATTATTATTATTATTATTATTATTATTATCAGAGTGACGATAGCGACTGGGTATTCCACCACGGCCTCAGAAGTGTCGGTTTTCATTCAGTGGCGTCGTTCAGTGACGCAGACCTAACAACCATAACCAGACCGGATGTGCCGGGGAACCACGCGATTCCGATGCCGTCGTAAGACGTCTTTCAAATTCCAATTTTGTGCTCTAACCTCCCCATACCCCCCACCCCTTTTTTTTTTTTTTTTTTTTTGCTCCGTTTCAGGTATGGGGTGGTTTTTATTTTGGGGTTTTTATTGGGAATGGTTTTTTTTATCTTGTATTTATTTATTTTTTTATATGCATTTTGTGGTTCCTGTTTACCTTAGGCTGGTTTATAATCGTATAAGCAATGCTGTACATATACTCGTATATTATATATATATATATATATATATATATATATATATATATAATAAATATTTATGTGTGTGTGTGTGTTTGTATGTATGTATACATATATATGGATATGTACATTATATGCATGTAATGCATCTGTTTGACCTGGAAGTTAGTTATATAGCGTTTGTGTGTCGTACGTAGGCCAGCTAGAGAATTACATACATACATACATCACACTACATACATACATACGTACATACATACATACATACATACATACATACACACACACACACAACTCCCTTTTCGTAAAAATGAAGAACAAACACGAAAGTCCCTCCCTCGCTATTTCTCCGAAAACGAACTAATCGATGGCTGACTTAGTAGTATCTCCTTTTTGGAAGAATCTCTCCCATAAGGAAGTCGAGAGACATTACGGCGTCCATTCCAGCGATGCCGGACTTTTGGAATGTGTGTGTGTGGTGAGGGGGAGGGGGGAGAGGGGGAGGGGTTTTTGCTTTGCATGGTGGGTTACGAGTGGGTGAGGATTAAGAGACGTATCCCGCGAGTGGATGATTGGCTGGGAGGCACTCTCCAGAGAAGTGATTCCAGTTCGCTCGTTTTCTTTTCTCGTTCGTTTTCTTTCCTCGCTCGCCCCGCGTTCCAGTTCCAGCCTTCGTTCTACCTCGACTGACTGATTGATTTAATGTTCCCTGGCACCGTGACAACTAAAGGTCATTGGCGCCGATATCTGGCGAGCGAAAGCGTATCCTTCCAGCAGCGGCAGCGCTTGGAAAATAACCGGGTTTCTTTTTCGCTGGAATTCCAGCCGGGTGACGAACCCAGGCCGGATGGATGAAATGTTCATTAGCCTGGATTATCTCCCGATGGAAAACTGCACAGGAACTTGAACTTTATGAGGGAGTGAAGCAAGTTTAAGTAAACCTTCATAATAAAAACAGTTGGAGGCTTCGATGGCAACTTTTCTTTAATCAGATGGCTTTGACAAGACCGGGGTTGACTTGATCTACTAAAATTATATGTAATGGTCTAAGGGTGAAGTAATCAACTAAAATTCAGTTGGCAATAATATAGTGAACCGCTAAAATTCAGTCTCTTAATAATATAGTGAACCACTTAAATTCAGTCTTAATAGTATAGTGAACCACTTAAATTCAGTCTCTTAATAATATAGTGAACCACTTAAATTCAGTCTTAATAGTATAGTGAACCACTTAAATTCAGTCTCTTAATAATATAGTGAACCACTTAAATTCAGTCTTAATAGTATAGTGAACTACTTAAATTCAGTCTTAATAGTATAGTGAACCACTTAAATTCAGTCTTAATAGTATAGTGAACCACTTAAATTCAGTCTCTTAATAATATAATGAACCACTTAAATTCAGTCTTAATAATATAGTGGACCACTTAAATTCAGTCTTAATAGTATAGTGAACCACTTAAATCCAGTCTCTTAATAATATAGTGAACCACTTAAATTCAGTCTCTTAATGATATAGTGAACCACTTAAATTCAGTCTCTTAATAATATAGTGAACCACTTAAATTCAGTCTTAAATTAGTATTTGTGACTAAATTCGTCTCTTAATAATATAGTGAACCACTTAAATTCAGTCTTAATTAATATAGAATAATAGAGACCAACCTTTAATTCAGTCTTAAAGTTTAAGGTGAACGCAACCTTAAATTCCGTCTTAAAATTAGTATAGGTGAAACCACTGAAATTCATCGTTTAAATTAATATAGTGAACCACTTAAATTCAGTCTTAATAATATAGTGAACCACTTAAATCAGTCTTAATAATATAGTGAACCACAAATTAAATCAGTTCTCTTAATAAATATAGTGAACCCTTAAATTCAGTCTTTTAATAATAATAGTGGACACTTGAATCAGTCTTAATTACTAGTGAACACTTCATTTCAGGGTTCTCTTAATAATATAGTGAACCACTTAAATTCAGTCTTAATAATATAGTGAACCACTTAAATTCAGTCTCTTAATAATATAGTGAACCACTTAAATTCAGTCTCTTAATAGTATAGTGAACCACTAAAATTCAGTCTCTAACAATACAGTGATTCACAAACGTTCAATGCGTAAGAATATAGTAATGCAATAAAATTCAATTATGTGTAGTGATCAACAACAAAATTCAATGTGCAGGTTTATAGTGATCCACAAAAAATTCAATGCGTTGGAATATAGTGATCTCAAGAATTCAATTTATGTATAGCAATCCACTAAAATTTGATGTGTAAGAATATAGTGATCCACTAAAATTCCATTTGAAGCATGCAGTGATCCACTAAAAATTCTATTTGTGTTGTGATCCACTAAAATTCAGTGCAAAAGCGTATAGTGATTCACTAAAATTCGATTCGTAATAATATAGTGATCCACCTAAAAATCAGTGCGTTGGCATATAGAGATCCACTAAAAATTCTATTTATGTGTTGTGATCCACTAAAATTCAATGCAAAAGAGTATAGTAATCCACTAAAATTCAATTCGTAAGAATATAGTGATCCACTGAAATTCAATACGTAAGCATATAGTGATCCACTAAAAATTTATTTATGTATTGTGCTCCACTAAAATTCAATGCAAAAGAGTATAGTGATTCACTAAAACTCAATACTTAGGAGTATAGTGATCTACTAAAATTCAATAAAAGTGTGAAGTGATCCACTAAAATTCAATGCATAGGAGTATAGTGATTCATAAAAATTCAATGCGTAAGAGTATAGTGATCCACAAATTATTCAATGCGTACGAATATTTAGATCCCCTAGAATTCAATGGGTAAAAGTTTAGTAATCCACTAAAAAAATTCTATTTACAAGAATATAGTGATCCAGTAAAATTCATTGCGTAAACGTATAGTGATCTTTTGAAACTGAATGTGTAAAAGTACCTAATTATCAGTTGCAATTCTTCGGGTAATTATTCTGTTTAAAATTATTAACATTTACAGTACAGCTTTTCATTGCAGTTTTATTTACAAAAACTTCTTGTGCGAATTTTACCTTTAAATTTGTAACCAGCAATTTAAAATCATTAATTTACTTCCAGTTCCGGTAAAAAAAAGTCTCGATGTTAAAAAAAAAAAAAAAAAAAAAAGTTGGGGTAGGGCCATCAGTGCATCTCACGGGGTGCACTGTAAACATTACTAAAGGTTCTTTGCAGATTCCCTCCGGCCCCTAGCTGCAACCTCTTTCATTCTTTTTACTGAACCTCCATTCATATTATCATTCTTCCAGCTTCTATCCACCCTCTCCTAGCAATTATTCCAAAAGTGCAACTGCTTTGAGGTTTTCCTGTTTTACCTTTCAAACCTGCCCTACGGTCAATTTCCATTCCAGCGCTGAATGACCTCATAGGTCCCAGTGCTTGGCATCTGGCCTAAACTCTATATTCCATTAAAAATAAATGACACAATAGACTGGAATTTCGTCCATGAAAGCAATATACGTATAATAGCTAAAGGCTTTTCCGTTCAATAAATCTCTGTGCTGCAATAATGCCAGAAAATAAATAAACTAAGTTGAAACTGAGCTAGAGAAATCTTTAAATGAGTACCATTCACTGAGTAATATCAATTCCCACCTGTTCTTCGTATCAGTAACATCGATTCCTTGATTCCTGGATTGTGAAATGGTGAGACAATAGGCTAATACGTGGGCGAGTGTAGGAAATTCGAACACTAATTACTCGCTTGATGAAAGCGATTCTCCGCTTACAGTGATCACTGGAACAATTAGCGCAAAGATGCACGTTTGGTTTGAAAACCAATAATGATAATGTAATTTGATGGCGGGGATTGGATGGTAGGATTATGAAGTGTGGGTTTTTTCTTTCGTTCAGATGTCAGTTTTATTAAGCGTGGGTGTACATTTCTATATCCGTGTATAAATAACACACACACACACACACACACATATATATATATAGTTTACGTATATGTATGTTATGTGTATATACATATGTAAAAAAGGAAAAATTTGGATATATTTATATATATATATATATATATATATTATATATATATATATATATATATACATATATATATATATGTGTGTGTGTGTGTGTATACGTATATATATACGATATATATATATATATATATATATATATATATATATATATACATACGTATATATATATATATATATATATATATATATATATATATATATATATATAGATAGATAGATAGATAGATAGATAGAGATAGATAGATATGAAGTTGTAATAGCGACAATGCCGTCTTAAATTCTCAAATTCTTGTTCTCTCTCTCTCTTTTTTTTGGGGGGGCCGGGGGAGGGGGGGGACCTACGCTTGTTACTACAAAGCCTTGAGCTCCAACTTCAAAGAAATTTGAAGAAATCATGATGTCCGGTAGCGGGAGACGAACCCGCTATAGTTCTCTCTCTCTCTCTCTCTCTCTCTCTCTCTCCTCTCTCTCTCTCTCTCTCTATATATATATATATATATATATATATATATATATATATATGTGTGTATGTGTGTGTGTGTGTGTGTGTTGTGTTTGCGCGTGCGTAATTGTAAATTTTACCTCAGTATTTTTCTATGAAATTTTTAAAAAAATCATTATTGTACAGCACAAGTCGACGGTCTCGTTGAAAACCGTAATAATGATTGAAATAACGCATTTCTGTGAACAGATTGCTCATTATATATATATATATATATATATATATATATATATATATATATATATATATATATAATGTGTTTGTGTGTGTGTGTGTGTGTGTGTGTGTGTGTGTGGTGTTTCTGACCAATCATAAAAACAGCAAATGAAATTCCTTCGGTAGGAATTGGCCAGTAATCCCTCCCGTGGAATTGGTTTGAGGATTTCCTTGCAGTGTCATATCCATTTAGATGCGACGGAAGATATCTGGGTCATGCGTTTCAATTACGGCTTTGAAATGCCTTTGCAATGCAATAGTATTTCGAGAGGGAACGAATAATGAGCCTTGGATCATATGTTTCAGCTTTGGATCACAAGTTTTAGGTAGACGCTTTTTGGTGGCGTTTCTGT
>NC_061092.1:11277374-11302374 GCF_015104395.2 Macrobrachium nipponense | reverse complement strand
GAGTCGGAGGAAGGGGAGGAGGAAGAAGACGAGGAGGAAGAGTAATAGAAGGGGGAGGGGTGAAGAACAAGAGGGGGAATGAGGCGGAGGAATGGGAGGAAGAGTAGTAATAGAAGGGGGAGGGGTGAGGAACGGGAGTGGAATGAGGCGGAGGAAGGGGAGGAGGAAGAACTGGAGAAGGAGTAATAGAAGGGGGAGGGGTGAGGAACAGGAGGGGAAAGAGGCGGAGGAAGGAGAGGAATAGGAGAAAGGAGAGGAATAGGAGGAGGAGGCGTTTTCCAGCTCTGAAGAGTGTCAAAGGGCGCCGCCTAAGCATCCGTTAACACTTCCGGAATGGCAGCGGGTTTACAAAGGTCGTCTTACCGGATTGTTTGGTCGGAGGAGGAGTTGTGCCCTTTTGAACACGATTTTTTATCATTTCCGTACGGCTTTATTCGCTGAATATAGAACGCCATAATCCTAATGTAGGCTTTATTCAGTTTTATAATTTACGTAACTGATTCATTTGTTCCCTAAAGTTTTGCATCAATTACGGATTTGTCTCTTTAAGAGATTAAATCTTTAAGATTATCTTGTTGAACTTTTAGCTGAAAATTATGTCATTATAATTGCGATAAGTTAGTAACGAGAAAATACAACGATTTTAATCGCAATATATTTATGTACATTTCTAGGACTTTCTCTGCCTTCCCCTTTATTCCCAGAATCCTTAAACCTGCGTCTTTTCATGAGCTAGTTCATCTTCACATAATAAAACAAATATCTTAACTTTCAATGCCCTTGAAGTTGCGAGCGGTCTATTCCGGCCTCTTGAAAAAAATAGATAAATAAATCTTTTACTCGACCTTCATGTTTTTATCACAGCTTGCTGGTTTTTTTTTTTTTTTTTTTTTTTTTTCTGGGATATTGTCTGTCACATTGACAGTTATTTCTGTCTCAGTTGCAAATAACTGTCTGTTGTGCATTTAACAGGAATTTCTTCTCTCTCTCTCTTTTGCATTTAACAGGAATTTCTGTCTCTTGCATTTAACAGGAATTTCTGTCTCTTTTGCATTTATCAGGAATTTCCGTCTCTTGCATTTAACAGGAATTTCTGTCTTTTTACATGTGACAGAAAGTTCTGTCTCTTGCATTTAACAGGAATTTCTGTCTCTTGCATTGAACAGAAATTTCTGTCTCTTTTGCATTTATCAGGAGTTTCTGTCTCTTTCGCATTTAACAGGAGTGTCTGTCTCTTGCATTTAACAGGAATTTGTCTCTTGCATTTAGCAGGAATTTCTGTCTCTTTTGCATGTGACAGCAATTTCTGTCTCCTCTGCTTTTAACAGGAATTTCTCTCTTTTGCATTTAACAGGAATTTCTGTTCCTTTTGCATTTAACAGGAATTTGTCTCTTTTGCATGTGACAGCAATTTCTGTCTCCTCTGCTTTTAACAGGAATTTCTCTCTTTTGCATTTAACAGGAATTTCTGTTCCTTTTGCATTTAACAGGAATTTGTCTCTTTTGCATTTAACAGGAATTTCTGTCTTGCATTTAATAAGAATTTGTCTCTTGCATGTGACAGGAATTTCTGTCTATACATATTTGAGGCATTTCTGTCTGTATGAATGTAACAGAATATTTCTTTTTCTGTTTACAAATTGCGGTTGTGTCTGTGTCTGTCTGTATATTACAGATACCTCTGTATAACTTCATAGTCTCGGTTGCTGTAATGTTAAGTAGTTATATATAAACGGAAACTGATTGTTTGTATTCGTGACTTGGAGACATATCACACGTTCTGCATCTTTAGGCACAAGATACACGGTACTAATAGTCTTTGCAACATCCCCTTAGTGCATTGCATTCAGCCTTTTACTGTTTATCCGTGCCCTGTCGTCTCATCTCAATTAACTGTCCAACTCCTTCAACTTCATCGTCCCTTCAGTTATTACCTTTCCTTTAAGACAACATCCTACGTTAGTTCGGAACGTGATGAATGGTTACCTTGAATAAATAATAATAATAATAATAATAATAATAATAATAATAATAATAATAATAATAATAATAATATAATAATAATAATAATAATAATAATAACAGGGATAAAGCTACCTGATGGGAGCAACATCAAACACATAGATGAGACAGGATACAAATACCTGGGAATAATGGAAGGAGGGGATATAAAACACCAAGAGATGAAGGACACGATCAGGAAAGAATATATGCAGAGACTCAAGGCGATACTCAAGTCAAAACTCAACGCCGGAAATATGATAAAAGCCATAAACACATGGGCAGTGCCAGTAATCAGATACAGCGCAGGAATAGTCGAATGGACGAAGGCAGAACTCCGCAGCATAGATCAGAAAACCAGGAAACATATGACAATACACAAAGCACTACACCCAAAAGCAAATACAGACAGACTATACATAACACGAAAGGAAGGAGGGAGAGTACTACTAAGTATAGAGGACTGCGTCAATATCGAGAACAGAGCACTGGGGCAATATCTGAAAACCAGTGAAGACGAGTGGCTAAAGAGTGCATGGGAAGAAGGACTAATAAAAGTAGACGAAGACCCAGAAATATACAGAGACAGGAGAATGACAGACAGAACAGAGGACTGGCACAACAAACCAATGCACGGACAATACATGAGACAGACTAAAGAACTAGCCAGCGATGACACATGGCAATGGATACAGAGGGGAGAGCTAAAGAAGGAAACTGAAGGAATGATAACAGCGGCACAAGATCAGGCCCTAAGAACCAGATATGTTCAAAGAACGATAGACGGAAATAACATCTCTCCCATATGTAGGAAGTGCAATACGAAAAATGAAACCATAAACCACATAGCAAGCGAATGCCCGGCACTTGCACAGAACCATTACAAAAAGAGGCATGATTCAGTGGCAAAAGCCCTCCACTGGAGCCTGTGCAAGAAACATCAGCTACCTTGCAGTAATAAGTGGTACGAGCACCAACCTGAAGGAGTGATAAGAAAACGATCAGGCAAAGATCCTCTGGGACTATGGGTATCAGAACGGATAGGGTGATACTGCAAACAGAACCAGACGTGACGTTGATTGACAAAGTCAAGAAGAAAGTATCACTCATTGATGTCGCAATACCATGGGACACCAGAGTTGAAGAGAAAGAGAGGGAAAAAATGGATAAGTATCAAGATCTGAAAATAGAAATAAGAAGGATATGGGATATGCCAGTGGAAATCGTACCCATAATCATAGGAGCACTAGGCACGATCCCAAGATCCCTGAAAAGGAATCTAGAAAAACTAGAGGCTGAAGTAGCTCCAGGACTCATGCAGAAGAGTGTGATCCTAGAAACGGCACACATAGTAAGAAAAGTGATGGACTCCCAAAGGAGGCAGGATGCACCCGGAACCCCACACTATAAATACCACCCAGTCGAATTGGAGGACTGTGATAGAGCAAAATAATAATAATAATAATAATAATAATAATAATAATAGTAATGATAATAATACAGCTTTCTTATATTGTTGAATACGCTCCAGGTATTATTTGGAGCAAAATCTACTCACCCCGGCCCCCAATACCACCCACCCACCCTATCGGCCTTTGTTCCGATAACACTAAATCATCTTCGACGCCTTATTGGAAGTATCCCGGTATGAATTACAGACCAATCAAGCAGAGATGATAACAATTATGGTAATTACCGAGCGGAGGTTTTCATAGATGTCTTAATCAGGAGAGGAGTTTTTAATTTCACCGAATCTTAAAGCTATTATAACCGTCGTGGCAGCAGATCTCCAACGATCGGCTCCAGTGATGTGAGCTCCTAACTCAAGATGAGGTTCCAGCATCTTTCCTCTCCTGGATGAAGTCATCTCTTACTCTCCTCTGGCTAAAGGGGGGTGGGGCCCGGCTCGCTGGGAGGGTTCATTCATGCTTCGCTTTGCTCGTCGCGTGAGGCTGCGAGCTCGGCTGGAGGGCTTGATCGCGCATGCGCGAGTTTGTGACGCTTTGCTCATGATGAGATCGGTTTGTGACTTGATTTCTATGGTTTTTGGGGATTGTCTTCTCTTTTATTTGAATTTTCTTTACACGCGTTTGTGGTCTTTTTTCCTTCTCAATTCTGTGGTCTTGCTTGAATTATAATTTCTTATCAAAGATTATAATTCGCTTGACTTTCCTCACTTCTCTAGCGTCTGATTTTTAGTTCTCGCGAGGAAATATATATTACAAAATGACACCTTACCCTGCTGGTCATGTTTGCGCATGCGTGTCTGCTTTCCAAAAAACCAGTTAATTCTGGAATGCTTGGATACTTGAATTCTACGGTATTTTTGTATTATGGTCATTTTTCTTTAAAGATTAACACCTCTTCTTTGCCTCAAAGACCAAACCTATCTCTCTCTCTCTCTCTCTCTCTCTCTCTCTCTCTCTCTCTCTCTCTCTCTCTCCAATGCACGTTTTAATGCTTGAACTACAAGCATCCTATAAAGAGTTCCTAAATTTAACTCTCTTATCTGTAACAAAATTCGTTATTGCCTTGTAATGTTTGACAGATAAATCTAAATTTATTACTTCTAGTGACAATGATATAGATACGCCGCGTTCAGAGAGAGAGAGAGAGAGAGAGAGAGAGAGAGAGAGAGAGAGCGCGCGCATCATTATAACCTTGGTAACGCAAGCTACCAATTACTTTCATCTCTTCAAATCCAGCAGAACAATTTATTCTCCTTTATCGCTTCTTCAAATGATGACTTTTGACTTTATGAATAATTTTATTTTATTCTAAAATCTTTTAACTTTTTTCTAAAAGCTAATTTAACGCCTCCCATTTTTCCTTCCCATAGTGGCTTATTTCAATTTACGTTCTAAGTGCGGCCATGTCGGTGAATTATTTCCATGCATACATATGCATAAATTTCAGACCTTTTATATTACTTTTTTGAAGCCAAAAGTGACGATGGGGTGAAACGTGACGTCATCATTTCGGTGGTTTAGCCATGCAGGGGGAATGGGAGGGATAGGCTGTCGTATAAGTATAAATCATGAGTCCTGCTATTTTTCAACATTTCTTCAAACTACGTCTATAGTTTTCACTTTCTCGGTGAGTAAGCCTACAAACTATGTAGGGGTAGGAAAGGTTAAAGGAAAAGCCTAAAACGAAGAAAACTATTCCGTCCGTCCGCTCACAGGGCTGAAAAACTACTGAGGCTAGAGGGCTGCAAATTGGTATGTTGGTCATCCACTCTCCAATCATCAAACATACCAAATTGCAGCTTTCTATCCTAAGTAATTTTTATGGTATTGAAGGTTAAAGTTAGTCATAATCGTACTTCTGCCAGCGCTATAGGTAACACCAACATAGGCCACCACCGGACAGTCGCCGAGTTTCATGGGGCCGCAGTTAAGAATTTATGGTCGTGGCTGAGGCCACCCACCGTAGGACAGAAAACCTCCTATTGCGCCGAAGAAAACTTTCCCCGCCCCATACAAAACATTTAGACACTTTTATTTTTTTCAGCGTCTGTTTATAATTCTCTTACTGTAATATCTTTCCTCTCCTTACATCTAGGCAAACAAACAATACCCAAACCGCCCCGCCCCCACCCCTCCACCCGCATGCATAAGCCTCGAATATCGATTCATTTAGCAATTATGCAGATGAGGGGCATAAAATAGATATATATATGTCATGTAGTTAATGCAGCGAACTTTTTCACAGTAAAATCATCTCATTAAGAGACAGCAATGCCCCAACGTCCGGTCGTCATTAAGAGATTATAAACTACGGTAATCTCCTCTTCCATATTCCGGAATTTCCTCTTACGTATTCCGGAATCTCCTCTTCCATATTCCGGATTTGCTTCGGGTACTTAGGATGTCACGATGTCGTCCTCTCCCCTCTCCGTAATTGACCTCAGGACGAGGTTTGTCACGACACCGATCACGAACAGCTGTCTATCCGACACGCACGGTTTGAGATTTGTGTCTATGGGGAGGCATGAGAGTCATAATGTTTATGTTGATATGTAAATGTGTGCGGCAATACACACATTATATATATATACATATACATACATCCAGAAGGAATATTAAAAGGCGTCTTCAGGTACAGTTTAAAGTGAAATACGTGTATATATATATATATATATATCTATATATATATATATAAATATATAATATATAGATATATATATATTATATATATATATATAGATATATATATATATATATATGTATATATATATATATATACATATATATAGACCTATATATACCAATTGTATAGATATAGATTATATAGATATATATATATATATATAGAATATATATATATATATACCCTATATATATAGATATATATCCTATATATATATAGATATATATATATATTATATAAGACATATATATATTATATCCTATATATATATAGGTAAAAGAACATATATATAAATATATATATATATATATAATCTTATACTATATGATATAATATATCTATATCCGAAAATATATATATATATATATATATATATATCTATATAGATCTGTATCATATCAGCTATATATCTATAGATATATATAATCTAATATATATATATAGATATATCTATATCTATATAGATAGATCTTATATATTATATATCTTATATATCATACATACATATATATATATATCTATATAGAGATCATATTATATATTATACATCTCTATAATATATATATTTAGATATATATATATATATATTATACATATATATATATATCATATATATATATATAGATACTATATAGATATATATATTATATCATATATATATATCTACATATATATATTATATTGTATATATTATAATACATATATATATATATATATATATATACTTATGATATATCTATATTATATATATATATACATAGATATAATATGTATATAGATATATATATATATATATATATATATATATATATATATATTATATATAATATCTATATATATATATAGATATATAGATATATATATCTATAGATAGTATATATTATATATATATATATATATATCATATAATGTATAGATAATATATATATATATGTCTATATGTATATATATATAATATATATCTATATATATATATAGAGATATATATATATATATAAATAGATATCTATATAATATATATATTAGATATATATATATATATATAATATATATTATATATATATGTATGATATACTATATATATATCTACTATATAGGTATATATACTATATATATATATATATATATATTATGATGTATAGATATATATAAGATATATATATATATATATATGTGTGTGTGTGTGTGTGTGTGTGTGTGTGTATTAGTATGTTGTAACCTGACTCACCCCCTCGTCTATTCAGTGACTATTTGAATACGCAATGTCAAATTAGACGTGG
This sequence comes from Macrobrachium nipponense, assembly GCF_015104395.2. Taxonomy (NCBI): domain Eukaryota; kingdom Metazoa; phylum Arthropoda; class Malacostraca; order Decapoda; family Palaemonidae; genus Macrobrachium; species Macrobrachium nipponense. Next base: position 11,294,941 of record NC_061092.1, on the reverse strand, counting down.
ACTTCTTAAGACAATGCCCAGTCCCATCGCAATTTAGATATTTGGGCTTTGCTGCATTGATGGAAATATGAACAAAACAAATTTATTTAAGAATTTATGAACGCGAGTGCCATTCAATCTTCGTTTCGTGAGTACCATGAAGCCACTTTTATGCAAATTAGCAAGACTCATTCTCGATAAATTCCGATATATGTAACACCGTCAACGCATACCTGCATCTTATACAGACCTCATTCCAACGCCCGTCCTTAAAAGCCACTGCGCCTTTAAAAATGATGCATTTATCTAAAATCAATGCCGTGAATCTCAAAACAGGCCGCTCAATTACTCTGGAAAAGTTTGAAGAAACTTGGCAAAGAAGTAATTGGCAATTTATTTCCTTGGCACGCAGTCTGAAAGCTATTAAAGCTTTTTTTTTTTTTTAGGCCGACCTTAAATGTGGCTCATTCAACTCGTCACTGTCGCGTCTCATCTGAAGTACATTATTCCGCTTCATTCCCAACTCTCTCTCTCTCTCTCTCTCTCTCTCTCTCTCTCTCTCTCTCAAGCAGATTTACCCGAACAACAAAATGACACCTTACCCTGCTGGTCATGTTTGCGCATACGTGTCTGCTTTCCAAAAAACCAGTTTATTCTGGAATGGTTGGATAATTGAATTCTACGGTATTTTTGTATTATGGTCATTTTTCTTTAAAGATTAACACCTCTTCTTTGCCTCAAAGACCAAACCTATCTCTCTCTCTCTCTCTCTCTCTCTCTCTCTCTCTCTCCTCTCTCTCTCTCTCTCCAATGCACGTTTTAATGCTTGAACTACAAGCATCCTATAAAGAGTTCCTAAATTTAACTCTCTTATCTGTAACAAAATTCGTTATTGCCTTGTAATGTTTGACAGATAAATCTAAATTTATTACTTCTAGTGACAATGATATAGATACGCCGCGTTCAGAGAGAGAGAGAGAGAGAGAGAGAGAGAGAGCGCGCATCATTATAACCTTGGTAACGCAAGCTACCAATTACTTTCATCTCTTCAAATCCAGCAGAACAATTTATTCTCCTTTATCGCTTCTTCAAATGATGACTTTTGACTTTATGAATAATTTTATTTTATTCTAAAATCTTTTAACTTTTTTCTAAAAGCTAATTTAACGCCTCCCATTTTTCCTTCCCATAGTGGCTTATTTCAATTTACGTTCTAAGTGCGGCCATGTCGGTGAATTATTTCCATGCATACATATGCATAAATTTCAGACCTTTTATATTACTTTTTTGAAGCCAAAAGTGACGATGGGGTGAAACGTGACGTCATCATTTCGGTGGTTTAGCCATGCAGGGGGAATGGGAGGGATAGGCTGTCGTATAAGTATAAATCATGAGTCCTGCTATTTTTCAACATTTCTTCAAACTACGTCTATAGTTTTCACTTACTCGGTGAGTAAGCCTACAAACTATTTTTTTTTTTTTTGTAGGGGTAGGAAAGGTTAAAGGAAAAGCCTAAAAAGAAGAAAACTATTGTGCCGGCTTTGTCAGTCCGTCCGCCCACAGGTCTTAAAGACTACTGAGGCTAGAGGGCTGCAAATTGGTATGTTGGTCATCCACTCTCCAATCATCAAACATACCAAATTGCAGCTTTCTATCCTAAGTAATTTTTATGGTATTGAAGGTTAAAGTTAGTCATAATCGTACTTCTGCCAGCGCTATAGGTAACACCAACATAGGCCACCACCGGACAGTCGCCGAGTTTCATGGGCCGCAGTTAAGAATTTTATGGGTCGTGGCTGAGGCCACCACCGGACAGAAAACTCTATTGCGCCGAAGAAACTTTCCCCATACAAACAATTAGACACTTTATTTTCAGCGTCTGTTTATAATTCTCTTACTGTAATATCTTTCCTCTCCTTTCATCTAGGCAAACAAACAATACCCAAACCGCCCCCGCCCCCACCCCTCCACCCCGCATGCATAAGCCTCGAATATCGATTCATTAGCAATTATGCAGATGAGGGGCATAAAATATATATATATATATGTCATGTAGTTAATGCAGCGAACTTTTCACAATAAAAATCATCTCATTAAGAGACAGCAATGCCCCAACCGTCCGGTCGTCATTAAGAGATTATAAACTACGGTAATCTCCTCTTCCATATTCCGGAATTTCCTCTTACGTATTCCGGAATCTCCTCTTCCATATTCCCGGATTGCTTCGGGTACTTAGGATGTCACGATGATCGTCCCTCTCCCCTCTCCGTAATTGACCTCAGGACGAGTTTGTCACGACACCGATCACGAACAGCTGTCTATCCGACACGCACGGTTTGAGATTTGTGTCTATGGGGAGGCATGAGAGTCATAATGTTTATGTTGATATGTAAATGTGTGCGGCAATAAACACACACATTATATATATATACATATACATACATCCAGAAGGAAATATTAAAAGGCGTCTTCAGGGTACAGTTTAAAGTGAAATAACGTGTATATATATATATATATATAATTAACTATTATTAATATATATTATTTATATATATATATATTTTACATGTATAATACCTATATATACATGGGTAAATATATATAGAAAAAAAAAAAATAATATAAGATATATTGATATATATAAATAAATATATATATATATATACATATATATATATAATATACATATATATATAGAAATATATATACTATATATATAATATATATATATAGACAGAATTAATAATATATATCTAATAATATATATACCATATTATATATATATATAGATCTATATATATATATAGATATATATATTATATATAATATACGATCTATCTAGATCTATATAGTTATATATATATATATATTATTATATATCTATAGGATATATATATCTATATATATATATATAGATATATAGATATATTATAGATAGATATATATATATATACTATATATATATACATACATATATATATATCTATATAGATTAATATATATATATATATATATATATATATATATATATATGATCCTATATAGATATATATATATATATATATATATATATATATCTATATATCATATTATATATCTACAGTAATAGATTATTATTATATATATATAATATATATATATATATATTATATCTATAATATAATATATATATACATAGATATATATATATATGTATATATATATTCTACATATAATTATATATATATATATAATATATATATGATACTAATATATATATATATTCCCCTATATAGATATATATATCTATAGATATATTATATATATATATATATATATATATATAGATATATAGATATAGATTATATCTATATATATATACTTATATATACTATAGATATCTAGATATATATATATATGGTCTATATGTATATATATAATAATATATAGATATATATCTATATATATATATATATATCTCTATATATATATATCTATCTCATATATCTATATCTATATAGATATATATATATATATATCTATATATCTATATACGATATATATATATATATATATATCTTTATATATCTATATATAGCTATCTATATATATAGCTATATATATATCTTATATATATATATATATATACTATATGATATATATCTATCTATCTATATATATCTATAGATATATATATATAGATATATATATATATATATATATATATCTATATACATATATATATCTATTATAGCATATATACTATATGATACTATATATATATATATAGATGTATATATATATATATATATATATATATATCTATATATATATATATATATATGTCTATATAGATATATAGATATATATATCTATGTCTCTATGTATATATATATATATATATATCGATATATATATATATATATATATATATATATATATATGATATATATATCATATATATATATATATATACATATATATATATATATATATATATATATATATATATTAGATATATTGGTATATATACATGTATATATAGATATATATAGGTATATATAGTATAATATATATTATATATATATGTATATATATATATATATATATATGTGTGTGTGTGTGTGTGTGTGTGTATTAGTATGTTGTAACCTGACTCACCCCCTCGTCTATTCAGTGACTATTTGAATACGCAATGTCAAATTAGACGTGGACTTCTTAAGACAATGCCCAGTCCCATCGCAATTTAGATATTTGGGCTTTGCTGCATTGATGGAAATATGAAACAAAAACAAAATTTAAGAATTTATGAACGCGAGTGCCATTCAATCTTCGTTTCGTGAGTACCATGAAGCCACTTTTATGCAAATTAGCAAGACTCATTCTCGATAAATTCCGATATATGTAACACCGTCAACGCATACCTGCATCTTATACAGACCTCATTCCAACGCCCGTCCTTAAAAGCCACTGCGCCTTTAAAAATGATGCATTTATCTAAAATCAATGCCGTGAATCTCAAAACAGGCCGCTCAATTACTCTGGAAAAGTTTGAAGAAACTTGGCAAAGAAGTAATTGGCAATTTATTTCCTTGGCACGCAGTCTGAAAGCTATTAAAGCTTTTTTTTTTTTTTTTTTTTTTTTTTAGGCCGACCTTAAATGTGGCTCATTCAACTCGTCACTGTCGCGTCTCATCTGAAGTACATTATTCCGCTTCAATTCTTCTCTCTCTCTCTCTCTCTCTCTCTCTCTCTCTCTCTCTCTCTCTCTCTCAAGCAGATTTACCCGAACAACAAAATAATACGCTCGATTATGGGTTCATAAAATATACATATACATATGTACATATAAACGTTTCTGTGTGTATGCATGGATATACATACATACATACATACACACACATATATACGTGCCATTATAAACGTATTTGCCACAGACTGCTACAATCGACTGAATACCCCAAGGGCGTAATCCCTTGGGTTTTTGAAACCTCATGACAAGCCACCCCTCCGCCAGAGGTTAATCCTGGGTCTTCTGTTGAATACATAGTGAATTGTGTAAATTGGGTCTGTCGACTGTGGTGGGCTGCAGCCATTGGAGAGAGAGAGAGAGAGAGAGAGAGAGAGAGAGAGAGAGAGAGAGCATCTTTATCGTAAAATACTTGTTGAGAAGTGGAAGGCTAACGCTTTGATCCCCGTTTTCTTTCGTGCTCCCTCCTAAAGCCTTGGTTTACATTTTCTATATACTTAAACAGATGGTTATTAGCTTGAAGAGTGTTGCCTTTAATTAATCTCGTAATAATCAGATATATTGCCAGTGACTTTTTCATTGAAAGAATACTATTTCTAGATTGTAAATTGTTTAGTACTATTGCTAGTATACACATTTTCTTGATTATATTTGTATATGTTTATTTCAGACCACAAAGTGAAACGTAATTGTGATTACGTACTCTAAATGTATTGCTGTGATGGTAGTGCAATACTGAGAGAGAGAGAGAGGAGGGGGGGGGGGGGAATTTGCATTCCAAGGATTAATAGCAGGATAGCGTTTCTCTGAGAGCTTATTAACTAAATCCTTGTGATGAGAGCAGTATCTGACAAAACAATTAGGCTCATGACGGCCGGGCCTTTGTAGTCGTGATGTCTTAATCTATCTTGACGAGGCTGTTGTGGGACTTTTCAGTCGGGGGCAATTAAAATTGCATTATGCAAGCACACTCTCTATACATTCTAGCCTCTGTAATTGCAGCGCTTTGAACGATACAGCTACATCTAAATCAGTTTCCGTGTCGATTCTCGACTTGACTTTTATACTCTGCAGTGAGTTCTCGTCAGTGACAGTAATTATTTATCAGCAGTTACGGAAAAGGTGAAAATTAAATTAATTCTTTTCCCGTTTCGAACATAGGATAACATTAAATCTTCTTCTTTTATTTTCTTTATTTATTTTTTACTGCAAACCTTGAATCTCAATTTTAGCATAAAATTAAGAAATTTCAGTTCCACGCAAGGGAATCGAAGAGATAAACGTTCATTGTATGATAGCTGTTGTATTTGCATAAATTCTTTGGCTATGACCTTTAGCCTCCGGATATATGGACAATTAATTCTCAGACGTTTGTTTTAACAACCCCTCAAGATTATCATGTAGGAAACCCAATACTCTTTATCTTCAAGACTACCGTGTCAAGATAGGTCTAGAGAACATCCACAGGATATCTTTGATTCTTCGGCTGCTCCTCAGGCTTCTCTCGGATGTGCAAAATATCGCTGCTCTCCTGTACCTCGACGGTAAAGGTTTTTCTCTGTTCTTGTTTTAAGAGGAAATCCAATATCTTTATCTCGCCTCCCATCGGAAAAGGTTAAAAAAAAAAAAAGAATTCTGGTACTTTGCCAATAAACTTTTCAGCAACTTTTGCGGCTCCAACTTTCCTCATTTCTTCCGTCCTGGCAGATCGATTGCTTGCTCTCCTAGTGAAATGGCAGCGCTCCTAGACGCTCATTTTTTCAGCCATTACTTCTCTCAGCAGTTCCAGTTCTCCTGATATCCCCACCCTCAGCATCTATTCCAGTACCTTGATTTTTTTCCGACTTTCATCGATTCCAATACACCTTATCTTCTTCCTACTCGCTGAGATGCTAAATACCAGTGATCTTCCCACTATCAGCTACTTTAATTCCAGTGCCCCCTTATCAGCTACTCCCGCACCCCCGATCTTCCAGCTATCAGCAGTTCCAGTACCCCTGATCATCCTACTCTGATCAGTTCCAGTAACCCTGATCTTCCTTCTCAAACCTTTTCTATGCCGCTCCAATACCCCTGATCTTCCAACCTTCATCGATTCCAATACCCTTCATGTTTATACTGTCAGGAATTCCAGTGCCCTTCATGTTTCAACTGTCAGGAATTCCAGTGCCCTTCATGTTATATGGTCGGGAATTCCAGTGCCCTTCATGTTATATGGTCGGGAATTCCAGTGTCCTTCATGTTATATGGTCGGGAATTCCAGTGCCCTTCATGTTATATGGTCGGGAATTCCAGTGCCCTTCATGTTATATGGTCGGGAATTCCAGTGCCCTTCATGTTTCTACTGTCAGGAATTCCAGTGTCCTTCATGTTTCTACTGTCAGGAATTCCAGTGCCCTTCCTGTTTCTACTGTCAGGAATTCCAGTGCCCTTCCTGTTTCTACTGTCAGGAATTCCAGTGCCCTTCCTGTTTCTACTGTCAGGAATTCCAGTGCCCTTCATGTTTCTACTGTCAGGAATTCCAGTGCCCTTCCCATGTTTCTTTACCCTTGGCAAATTCCTGCCCCTTTCCTGTTTCTACTGTCCAAGGAATTCCAGTGCCCTTCCTGTTTCTCCCTTACCTCAGGAATTTTTTTTTTTTTTTTTTCCAGTTTTTTTTTTTTTTTTGTCCTTCATTGTCTTTTTTTTTTTTTTTTTTTTTTTTTTTTCTACTGTCAGGAATTCCAGTTGGCCCTTCCTGTTTCTACTGTCCAGGAATTCCATGTGCCCCTTCCATTTTCTTTCTACTGTCATGGAATTCCAGTGTCCTTTCCTGCTTTTCTAACTGTCAAGGAATAATTCCAGTGCCCTTCCTGTTTTCTAACTGTCATGGAACTTCCAGTGTCCTTCCTGTTTCTACTACGTCAGGAATTCCAAGTGCCCTTCCCTGTTTCTACCTGTTTTCAGGAATTCCCAGTTCCTTTCCACTAATTGTTCAGGAATTCCAGTGCCCTTCATGTTTTTCTACCTGTTTCAGGAATGTCCAGTGTCTTTCCTTGTTTCTACTGTCAGGAATTCCAGTGCCCTTCATGTTTCTACTGTCAGGAATTCCAGTGTCCTTTCCAGGTTTTCTAACTGTCAGGAATTCCAGTGTCCTTCCTGTTTCCTTACCTGTTCAGGAATTTCCCGTGTCCCACCATGTTTTCTACTGTCGGAATTGCCAGTGTCCTTTCCTGTTTTTCTACTGTTCAGAATTCCAGTGCCCTTCCTGGTTTATACCCTGTTCATGAGATTCCAGTGCCCTTCATTTTTCTACTGTCCATGGAATTTCCAGTGGTCCTTTCCTGTTTGCTTACTGTTTCAGGAATTCCAGTGTCCTTCATGTTTCTACTAGTCATGAATTTCCAAGTTGTCCCTTCCATGTTTACTACTGGTCAGGAATTCCAGTGCCCTTCATGTTTCTACTGTCAAGGAGAATTCCAGTGCCCTTTCCACCTTTTCTTTACTACTTCAGGAATCCCAGTGCCCATTCCATGGCCCTTTCCTGGTTTTTACTGTCATGAATTCCAGTGTCCCTTCCTGTTTCTACGTGTCATGAATTCCAGTGTCCTTCCATGTTTCGAACTTGTCATGAATTCCAGTGTCACTTCCATGTTTCCTACTGTCATTGGGAAATTCCCAGTGGTCCTTCCCTGTTTCCTATGTTTTTCCAGGAATTCCAGTGCCCTCCTGTTTCTAACTGTCATTGAAGCCAGTGGTCCTTCCTGTTTCTTATACTGTAGGAATTCCAGTGCCCAATTCCTGTTTTTACTGTCATGGAATTTCCAGTGCCCTTCCGTTTCTCACTGTCATGGAATTCCAGGTGTCCTTCATGTTTTTCTTACCTGTTTCATGAATTCCCAGTGCCCTTCCTGTTTCTTACTGGTCAATGAATTCCAGTGTCCTTCCTGTTTTACTGGTCCAAAGAATTCCAGTGCCCTTTCCGTTTTCTATGTTCAGGAACTTCCAGTGTCTTCCTGTTTCCCTCCTGTTTCAGGAATCCAGTGTCCTTCCGTTTCTACTGGTCAGGAATTCCAGTGTCCCATTCCTGTTTCTTTACTGTAAGGAATTCCAGTGTCCTTCCTGTTTTCTACTGTCAGGAATTCAGTGACCCTTCCTGGTTTCTTTACCGTAAGGATTCCAGTGCTGTTTTTCTACTGTCAGGAATTCCCAGTGTCCTTCCTGTTTCTACTGTCAAGGAATTCCAGTGCCTGTTTCTTACGTCAGGAATTCCAGGTTTCCTTTCAATGGTTTTACAGTCAGGAATCCAGTTGCCCTTCCTGTTTTCTAACTGTCAGGAATTCCAGTGCCCTTCCTGTTTCTACTGTCAGGAATTCCAGTGTCCTTCCTGTTTCTACTGTCAGGAATTCCAGTGTCCTTCCTGTTTCTACTGTCAGGAATTCCAGTGTCCTTCCTGTTTCTACTGTCAGGAATTCCAGTGTCCTTCCTGTTTCTACTGTCAGGAATTCCAGTGTCCTTCCTGTTTCTACTGTCAGGGAAATTCCAGATTGCCCACCTGTTTTCTAAACTGTCCAGGAATTCCAAGTGTCCTTCCTTGTTTCTACTGTCCCAGGAAATTCCAATGTCCTTTCCTGGTTTCTACTGTCAAGGAATTCCAGTGTCCTTCCTGTTTCCTAATGTCAGGAATTTTCCCGTTGCCCTTCCGTTTTTACTGCTCAGGAATTTCCAGTGTCCATTCCTGTTTCTACTGTCATGGAATTCCAGGTGCCCTTCCTGTTTTTACCCTGTTCCATGGAAATTTCCACAGTGCACTCCCTCGTTTCTAATGTCATTGAATTCCAGTGTCCTTCCTGTTTCTACGGTCCCATTGAATTCCCCCCAGTGCCCTTTTCCTGTTTATACTGGTCATGATCAAAGTGTCCGTTCCTGTTTCCTAACTGTCCAAGAATTCCAGTTGCCCTTCCTGTTTTCTACTGGTCAGGAATTTCCAGTGCCTGCCTGTTTCTAGTCCAGGATTCCCAGTGTCCTTCCTTTTTCTAATGTCAGGAATTCCAGTGCCCTTCCTGTTCCCTTACCTGTTTTTTCAGGAATTCCAGTGCCCTTTCATGTTTTCTAACTGTTCAGGAATTCCAGCTGCCCTATTCCTGTTTCTTTACTGTCAGGGAATTCCAGTGCCCCTTCATGTTTCTACTGTCAGGAATTCCAGTGTCCTTCCCAGTTTTCCTATGTCAGGAATTTTTCCAAAGTGCCTGTTTCTACTGTCAGGAATTCCCTAGGTCCGTCCTGTTCCCTTACCTGTTTCAGGAATTCCAGTGCCCTTCTGTTCTTACTGTCAGAATTCCAGTTGTCCTTCCGTTTCTACTGTCAGATTCCAGTGCCTGTTTCTACTGTCGGAATTCCATGTCCTTACCTGTGCCTAATGTAGGAATTCCAGTGCCTGTTTCTACTGTCAGGAATTTCCATTGTCCTTCCTGTTGTTCTTTACTGTTCAGATTACCAGTGCCCTTCCTGTTTCTACTGTCAGGAATTCCAGTGCCCTTCCTGTTTCTACTGTCAGGAATTCCTTGTCCTTCTGTTTCTACTGTCAGGATTTCCCCCCCCCAGTGGTCCTCCCTGTTTCAACCTGTTTTCAGATTCAAGTGTCGTTTCCCTGTTTCTGCTGTCATGGAAGTCCAGTGTCCTTTCCTGTTTCGTTCTTAATTGTCAAGGAATTCCCAGGTGCCCTTCCTGTTCCTAAACCGGTTCCGGAATTCCAGGTTGGCCTTCACTGTTTTCTACTGTCAGTCAGTAGCCCCTTCGTGTTTCTACTGTCAGGAATTCCAGTGCCCTTCATGTTTCTACTGTCAGGAATTCCAGTGCCCTTCGTGTTTCTACTGTCAGGAATTCTAGTGCCTGTTTCTACTGTCAGGAATTCCAGTGCCCTTCATGTTTCTACTGTCAGGAATTCCAGTGCCCTTCATGTTTCTACTGTCAGGAATTCCAGTGCCCTTCATGTTTCTACTGTCAGATTCCATGTTCCTTTCCTTTTCTTACCTGTCAGGAATTCCAGTGTCCTTTTCTGGTCAACTTGTCCCGAATCATTGTCCCTTCCTGTTTTCTACTGTTCCATTTCAATCCAAGTCCTTCCGGTGTTTTCTACTGTCAGGAATTCCAGTGTCCTTCCTGGTTGTCCTTTCTACTGTCAGAATTCCAGTGTCCCGTCCTCTTTACCTGTCGGAAGGTTCCAGTGTCCTTCCTGTTTCTACTGTCAGGAATTCCAGTGTCCTTCCTGTTTCTACTGTCAGGAATTCCAGTGTTTTCCGTCCTGTTTCCTGCTGTCCAGGATTCCGTGTTCCTTTCCCTGTTTTCTACTGTACATCAGAATTCCAGTGCCCTTCATGTTTCTACGGTCAGGAATTCCAGTGCCCTTCATGTTTCTACTGTCAGGAATTCCAGTGCCCTTCATGTTTCTACTGTCAGGAATTCCAGTGCCCTTCATGTTTCTACTGTCAGGAATTCCAGTGCACCGTTGCAATAAAAAGTAATAGTTAGATAGGTTGGAGAGCAAGATAAAAGGCAGGAAAATGAATGGAAGTAGAGTAACAGGCTAAAGAGTGGATGGAGCTAGGGACCGAAAAGACGCTGCAGACTTAAGCAATGTACGACCCGCCCACCCCCCTTTTACCTCCAACTGGGAAAAGGTTGTCGGGGGTGGGGGGGGTTGTAGGGGGTGTGCGGTGGGCCGGGTGGAATAGCCCCCTGCCCAGTGACAGCCGCAATCCCTCCCGAACCCCCCAGGAATGTCTGGGAGCCGAATGCATCAAAGATTCAGACAATTCACTCATCGTCACAATGAGTTACTAGTCCCCTCCGCGAAAGGGAGAAACGAAAGTTTCTGTTCTCCGTCAACATTTTCCGAGTCAATATTTACAGGGGGCACGCTGGCAGCGAACTTCCTCTGGATCCTTTTTATATTGCCGTGTTGTCGAGCGAGCCATTATAGAATAAGAATCCACTTCGGCCTACTAAATGCTGGTGGAGGAGTCTTTCTTTTTTTTTTTTTTTTTTTTTTTTTTTTTTTTTTTTTTTTTTTTAGTATGGTACTGCACCAAAGCTGGTTTATAAGGATTTTGGGCCGATGGGAATTACATATATCATACTAACAAACACATATACTGAAATTATGTATGGAAATTCGTTAAATAACTTAATCTACGGGCGCAACCAGCCTCGTTTCACGGGCAAACCCCATTATAAACTATCTTATGGGTCCCCACTATATCCCTGCCAAGTTTCATGCCCATCGGACCAGCCGTTTGGCCGTGATTGAATGACAGACGGACAGACAGACATTATGCCCCTTATAGTAAGTTGTAACTTTTTCCCTTTTATGATTTTTTTTATTAAAAATCATATTGTTTACATAAAGGAGCACTTGCATTCTAGACAGGAAGATATTCCCAGACCTACCATTCTCCACAAGCAGACATTACCAAGCTTTGGTATTCTCAACTAGACGACATATACCCCAGACTTCGCATTCTCCACTAGCAGACAATACCAAGCTTAGCATTCTCCACTGCATTATATTCCCCAACATGGGAGTCTCCACGTAGGTCTTAATTCAGGAAAAGTCTCTAGACACGTTTCCTTTGAGTTATACCCGCTGGATAATCCAGTTTCCAATTTACTCTGCTCATTCCATCTAACCTCGAACGAAACTTCATAGCCTGTAGATATACAGATGAATACGAGCCTCGTTTTCTCAGTTCCCCTGAGGGTCAGCTGTTCCCCTATGAAACTAAATGAGTTCCCCTGAGGGTCAGCTGTTCCCCTATGAAACTAAATGAAAGTAGTTTATTGGTCAGCCATCTATAAGCCAACAGGCATATTAGTGATATAGTACAAACACACACACACACATAAAAAAAGATGCTATACATCTGATCATCGAAACAATAAAGCACAACTCTGGTAACCTACCATGACATCTATCATTATTCACGAGACCAACGTTATTGTTATTATTCTACGAAAAAAAGAAAAAAAAATCGCGAACAACGGAAACGAAGTGGCGCTTAATCCTCGACGAATTTTCATAAACTCGGCCGTTCATTATTATTAACGGTCGGGCGGTCAAACTAGACGCAGGCAGTGACGCAATTTCATTCTCCAGTCGTTATCCGACGCAAATTGAAACCCAATTAAAACGCTCTCTTCTCCTTCTCCTTCTCCTTCTCCTTCTTCTCCTTCTTCTTCTTCAGAATCACTCCACAAATCCGGAAATGACTTTCAGCGTAGCGCACATGATGATGATGATGATGATGATGATGATGATGATGATGGTACTATTATAACCTAGGCCAGTGGTTTCCAGTCTTTTCTAATTCTCGCCCCCCTTCATTGAATGGCACATCCTCTGTGCCCCCCGCACCTCACCCCCCTCCCCCTTCGTTAAATACTGTAATTTACTGGCATAGTCGGCACATGTCAATAATTCACAAGATTATTATTATATATATAATATATATAATAATATATATATATATATATATATATATATATATATATATCATATATAATATATATTAATTCCTTAATGATAAACTTGAAATAGTTTATATATTTAGACAACTAAATTTCATATTTATACCTGAAATATTTTCTCAGTATTTTGAAATTTTGACATAATTAATAGTTTTCAGATATACTAATTATCCAGCCGTTCGAGCCCGCCCCCCCTCCCCACCCCCGGGGGGCGCGCCCCACAGGTTGGAAACCACTGACCTAGGTCGAGCTGCCGGTTCCTCCTTTGCCTTCATTTCGGGGAATTAATTGTAGGATGGAGCAGCTTAATAATCAAGACTTGTCAGTCAAGTAGAGCTCAGCGGAGCGGGATCAGGATACCACGTAGAGATGAGCTCGAACGTGACTGCCGAAAGCTTTAAAGGCCCTGTGTTCCTGGAGAACTTGCAGCATCAAATACTTCTCTTATATTTCTTTTTTTTTTTTAATAAACAGCTTTCCCCCACGATGTTATTGATTAGCTTTCATTAATGAAAAAGCGCCATCTTGCGATGACCAACTTTTTTTTTACTAGAATGATGATGCAATAATGTAGACTTTAACAATGGGAATCCTTCTGACAAAACAGTTCATAATTCAATATACGATTCTGGCAGTATATTTGTATATTATTGAAGACTAATCTTTTAGATAGTTTGAGTCGTTGGTTGTCGATGACATATACATATACATATAAATAAATGGGGATACAATCCACAATGAAGTAAAATCCTTCCGTAGTTTAAAATATATATTTCTTGTACAGGATTAAAGCTTTCGCCCAACAGCTGTGGTCTTGTTCACTAAAATGTGATATGTCACCTCAAGGAACTGACAAGTAGGAGCACAATCGTTTGAAAAAACAATAAAGGTTAAGTAACAAGCTAGTTTATTATTATGAATGATCAGGCGGTTGAGCCCTCGTCCTTTCCAGAATTCGTCTAGATCTTCGTGGGGGAATGTTTCTATTGTCAACTGCTTGTTCTATGCTGGTTGGGTGGTTTGTTGGAGAAATGACCTGAGTGGAGTAAACAGGAGAGGAAGCAGCATCATCATTGGCATATAAATTCCTAAAGCTTGAAATTTTCCCTTTTCTACATATCTCTTCACAAATAGCTGTATTTTCTATAATTCCAGTGTTTCCTGTAAAGGTCTCGTTAAGGAAATTAACGCCCCTTCTACTACCCGTCTCAACGTCCTGTCGTTACATGAAAAATCAACCTTTGTACCTTTAAAATTTATTGCGTGGTTTATCTCCCATGTATGTTGCGCAATTGCAACGTATGAACTTCTGCAAGCAGCAACGTAACATTCATTGCAATCACTGCAAGGTATTACATATACTCCTACATTCTCTCTATTTCCCTGGTTATTTTGAATGAGTTTCTTCTTGATTGTACTGTTGTACTGAAAAACTATGTTGAAGCCGTTCTTTTTTCCTTTAAACTGCCTGGAAAATTTATTAAGCTCTTTATTATATGGAAGGGCAAGAGATGCCTTAAAATCTACCTTTTCAGTTATATCATGTGGGGCGTAAAACATCGATCTAGCTCTAGATAGAGACTGTAGTATAAAAAACTTTGGGTAACACAGTTTAGTAAAACTATCTACCAAGAAATTTATATCTACGTCAATGAACTGGGGATCACATATTCGGTATGCTCGAAAAAACGAATTGGTTAAAACGTTGTGCTTTACTTAAGGTTCATGATATGAGAAGTAATGAATATAAGTGTTTGTGTGGGTGTTCTTCCTATTCACGCTGAATTTAAAGTCACTACTTTCTGTGTCTCTATGATGGTCGAAAGCTTTAATCCTGTACAAGAAATATATATTTTAAACTACAGAAGGAATTTACTTCATTGTGGATTGTATCCCCATTTACTTAGAGGTACGACATGTATGTATATCTATATATACATATACATATATTATATATATAAAAAAGGGTATGATCAGTAGCATTAATAAGGGAAATTGACGCCACTTATACAGCATAGGAATTAAACAGCTAGACGTATATAGCTGTAGTACCCTACAAATTGATGAAAGTCAAATGGGAATTGAGGAAAAAATCTTTTTATTCACAATTAACATTTATCTTTCTTTTATTAGATCTTGCATTAATTAGGACATCGATTTTTTTATTAGATTAGGACATTAGCTAAGCATCCTTTTTTTATCTCTTAACTAGATCAGGACATTCTTCTTCAGCCTTCGGAATAATTAGGGCATTTTATCTTTTTTTTTTCTTCATCCTAGTGCCAATTAGGACATTATGTGGACACTCCCGTCGGCCTCTTCTTATGGCGGAACGGAGAAATGCAGAAAATAGAAAGGAATTTTTTTTTTTACTGAAGTTCACCACCATTAACAGAATTAATTCCGAACAACAGTTTTTTTAAAAGATGTTACCTTTCGCATATTTAATTTTTCTTTTTTTTTTAGCGCGCGAAATTTCATATTTTGTAAGCACGGAGTTCCCGTCGTTGAGAAAATAGAAAGTTTTTATGTTCTTGTCGCCTGAGTTTTTTTTTTTCTTTCTTTTTTTAATGCTCCCGTTTGTTGGAACGAAGTATAAAATTAGCTGTCATTAACAGGCAAATTTTGCGCCAAACTTCCATCTCCAGAAGCAGTTCATTTATCTCGATTTCATTAAAAACTTTTAAGCTTCTTTTGTCATCCTCTTCGGAATGGAATTGGAATACACAGACACACACCACACACACACACGCATATATTACATTAATACATACATATGTATATATATATATATATATATTATATATATATATATAGAGAGAGAGAAGAGAGAGAGAGAGAGAGAGAGAGAGAGAGAGAGAGAGATACCATCTTTTTGCTACGGATTTATACAAGGACGAGTCTATCTGAACCAAAAGTATCTTTAACGAAATTGTTGACTTACACGAGGTAAAGGGGAAACGCTGTACCTATGCCAAGCCCACGTACGTCGAGAATTCCTCCGATGGAATTATTAATGAAAAAAAAAACTTCCCGAAACAACGAATGCAGCGGAAGCAAACTAAAACCGACCAATCCCAACGGTATGCGTCGTTGTTCTCTTGTTTCCCAAAAAGCGACGCATCGAATGTTTTTCGCTCTGTTTTCCGAATGCGTTCAACTCGTGTGTCTCGTGAATGATTGAAGGAAATCACTGGGTAATTGATGATGGGAAGACAACGCGACCTTTGGCCTAAATTTAGGAAGTTGAAGTTGGGGACTCGTAGCTGATCGCGTCCAACAGCGAATTGTCGGGTTTCTGACAAGAATTCGTTACTTAGACTTTTGTAGACTCAATTTATCCTGTCGTAGGTTTTTTTTTTTCCATAGTTTTCATATACTAATCATGATATCATTTTCATTTCTACAAACAGATCCTTCGGACTTATTCAATTATGATATTATTTATGATAAAGTTATATATATCATAGAATTGTTTATTTAATCTTTTTTATATAATAATTTATGATATGATCATTTTATATAATTACAAATCCTTCTGATTTAATTGTACTATTATTTATGATAAAGTTATATATATCTTAGAATTATTTATTATTCTTTATATAATTATCTATGATATCATTTATTATATATAATTACAAATCCTTCTGTTGTATTCAATTATAATATAATTATTTATAATACAGTTATTTATATCATAGATTTGTTTATTTAATCTTTTTTGTATAATTGTTTATGATATAATCATTTATTATACATGATTACAAATCCTTCTGTCTTATTCTAAAATGTAATTATTCATGATATAGTTATTTATATCATAGAATTGCTTATTTAATTTTCTATATGATTATTTATCATATAATCATATATTCCATATAATTATTTATGATATAAGTACCTCCAAGTGGAGGTATTTATATGTTAAAAAACCGATACCTTTTAAAAAAAATGTTGCGTACCCAAATTCAGTTCTCGAATTCATGCACTCTTACCTGTTAACATCAACGACGTAGAGGAATGTTGGCTCTGGTCATTGCTGGGATGGGTGACCGCCATCCGCGGGGCAGGACAGGGAGATAACTGACCTCGTCCCAAAAGCTGAAAACCAGAGGGATGTCACATTTCGAAGGCACCTCCCAAGGGGATGCCATTTAAATATCAACAGTAATGTTTCAAATATTTTTGGGGTAAAAGATGTCCACATCAATAAGCTTGACTAAATTTACCTTTAGGCACTTGTATATTATTCTCTCTCTCTCTCTCTCTCTCTCTCTCTCTCTCTCTCTCTCTCTCTCTCTGACTTTGGGTTGGTCGTGACCTCCGATGAAAACACGACAAGAATTCTTGA